>NW_027479214.1:0-185960 GCF_051014685.1 Ptiloglossa arizonensis | reverse complement strand
CAAACTCCCATATCTCGCGAACGGGTTGACCTAACCCAAAAATTCCTGTTGCATCTGAAAGTAGAAACTCGCCCGATTACAACGGTATCTGTATTTTTTTCCCTAGGCCATTCTGGTTAAGCGTTTGGAGCCGCAGAATTGCGAAAAATTTTTGCCTTCTCAACCATTTCTTGGCCTCAAACTCCCATATCTCACGAACGGATTGACCTAACCCAAAAATTCCTATTGCATCTGAAAGTAGAAACTCGCCCGATTACAACGGTATGTGTATTTTTTCCCTAGGCCATTCTGGTTAAGCGTTTGGAGCCGCAGAATTGCGAAAATTTTTTGCCTTCTCAACCATTTCTTGGCTTCAAACTCCCATATCTCGCGAACGGATTGACCTAACCCAAAAATTCCTATTTCATCTGAAGTAGAAACTCGTCGTTTGCAGCGGCATGTGTATTTTTTCCCTACGCCATTCTGGTTAAGCGTTTGGAGCAGCAGAATTGCGAAAGTTTGATGTCTTCTCAACCATTTCTTAGCTTCAAACTCCCATATCTCGCGAAAGGATTGACCTAACCCAAAAATTCCTATTGCATCTGAAAGTAGAAACTCGCCCGATTACAACGGTATGTGTATTTTCTCCCTAGGCCATTCTGGTCAAGCGTTTGGAGCAGCAGAATTGCGAAAAATTTGTTGTCTTCTCAACCATTTCTTGGCTTCAAACTCCCATATCTCGCGAACGGATTGACCTAACCCAAAAATTCCTATTGCAGATGAAAGTAGAACTCGCCCGATTACAACGGTATGTGTATTTTTACCCTAGGCCATTCTGGTTAAGCCTTTCGGGCAGCAGAAATGCGAAAATTTTTTGCCTTCTCAACCATTTCTTGGCTTCAAACTCCCATATCTCGCGAACGGATTGACCTAACCCAAAAATACCCGTTGCGTCTGAAAGTAGAAACTCGCCCGATTACAACGGTATGTGTATTTTCTCCCTAGGCCATTCTGGTCAAGCGTTTGGAGCAGCAGAATTGCGAAAATTTGTTGTCTTCTCAACCATTTCTTGGCTTCAAACTCCCATATCTCGCGAACGGATTGACCTAACCCAAAAATTCCTATTGCATCTGAAAGTAGAAACTCGTCCGATTGCAGCGGCATGTGTATTTTTTCCCTACGCCATTCTGGTTTAAACGTTTGGAGCAGCAGAATTGCGAAAAGTTTGATGTCTTCTCAACCATTTTCTTAGCTTCAAACTCCCATATCTCGCGAAAGGATTGACCTAACCCAAAAATTCCTATTGCATCTGAAAGTAGAAACTCGCCCGATTACAACGGTATGTGTATTTTTTCCCTAGGCCATTCTGGTTAAGTGTTTGGAGCAGCAGAATTGCGAAAAATTTTTTGCCTTCTCAGCCATTTCTTGGCTTCAAACTCCCATATCTGGCGAACGGATTGACCTAACCCAAAAATTCCTATTGCAGATGAAAGTAGAAACTAGCCCGATTACAACGGTATGTGTGTTTTTTCCCTAGGCCATTCTGGTTAAGCCTTTCGAGCAGCAGAAATGCGAAAAATTTTTTGCCTTCTCAACCATTTCTTGGCTTCAAACTCCCATATCTCGCGAACGGATTGACCTAACCCAAAAATACCCGTTGCGTCTGAAAGTAGAAACCTCGCCCGATTACAACCGTATGTGTATTTTTTCCGTAGCCCATTCTGGTCAAGCGTTTGGAGCAGCAGAATTGCGAAAAATTTGTTGTCTCTCAACCATTTCTTAGCTTCAAACTCCCATATCTCGCGAACGGATTGACCAAACCCAAAAATTCCTATTGCATCTGAAAGTAGAAACTCGCCCGATTACAATGGTATGTGTATTTTTTCCCTAGGCCATTCTGGTTAAGCGTTTGGAGCAGCAGAATTGCGAAAAATTTTTTGCCTTCTCAACCATTTCTTGGCTTCAAACTCCCATATCTCGCGAACGGATTGACCTAACCCAAAAATTCCTATTTCATCTGAAAGTAGAAACTCGCTCGAATACAACGGTATGTGTATTTTTTCCCTAGGCCATTCTGGTTAAGCGTTTGAAGCAGCAGAATTGCGAAAAATTTTTGCCTTCTCAACCATTTCTTGGCTTCAAACTCCACATCTCGCGAACGGATTGACCTAACATAAAAATTCCTATTGCATCTGAAAGTCGAAGCTCGCCCGATTACAACGGTATGTGTATTTTTTCCTAGGCCATTCTGGTTAAGCGTTTGGAGCAGCAGAAATGCGAAAATTTGTTGTCTTCTCAACCATTTCTTAGCTTCAAACTCCCGTATCTCACGAACGGATTGACTTAACCCAAAAATTCCTGTTGCATCTGAAAGTAGAAACTCGCCCGATTACAACGGTATGTGTATTTTTTCCCTAGCCCATTCTGTCAAGCGTTTGGAGCAGCAGAATTGCGAAACATTTCTTGTCTTCTCAACCATTTCTTGGCTTCAAACTCCCATATCTCGCGAACGGATTGACCTAACCCAAAAATTCCTATTGCATCTGAAAGTAGAAACTCGTCCGATTGCAGCGGCATGTGTATTTTTCCCTACGCCATTCTGGTTAAGCGTTTGAGCAGCAGAATTGCGAAAAGTTTGATGTCTTCTCAACCATTTCTTAGCTTCAAACTCCCATATCTCGCGAAAGGATTGACCTAACCAAAAATTCCTATTGCATCTGAAAGTAGAAACTCGCCCGATTACAACGGTATGTGTATTTTTTCCCTAGGCCATTCTGGTTAAGTGTTTGGAGCAGCAGAATTGCGAAAAATTTTTGCCTTCTCAACCATTTCTTGGCTTCAAACTCCATATCTCGCGAACGGATTGACCTAACCCAAAAATACCCGTTGCGTCTGAAAGTAGAAACTCGTCCGATTGCAGCGGCATGTGTATTTTTTCCCTACGCCATTCTGGTTAAGCGTTTGGAGCAGCAGAATTGCGAAAAGTTTGATGTCTTCTCAACCATTTCTTAGCTTCAAACTCCCATATCTCGCGAACGGATTGACCTAACCCAAAAATTCCTATTGCATCTGAAAGTAGAAACTCGTCCGATTGCAGCGGCATGTGTATTTTTTCCCTACGCCATTCTGGTTAAGCGTTTTGGAGCAGCAGAATTGCGAAAAGTTTGATGTCTTCTCAACCATTTCTTAGCTTCAAACTCCCATATCTCGCGAACGGATTGACCTAACCCAAAAATTCCTATTGCATCTGAAAGTAGAAACTCGCCCAATTACAACGGTATGTGTATTTTTCCCTAGGCCATTCTGGTTAAGCGTTTGGAGCAGCAGAATTGCGAAAAATTTTCTGCCTTCTCAACCATTTCTTGGCTTCAAACTCCCATATCTCGCGAACGGATTGACCTAACCCAAAAATTCCTATTGCATCTGGAAGAAGAAACTCGCCCGATTACAACGGTATGTGTATTTTTTCCCTAGCCCATTCTGGTCAAGCGTTTGGAGCAGCAGAATTGCGAAAAATTTCTTGTCTTCTCAACCATTTCTTAGCTTCAAACTCCCATATCTCGCGAACGGATTGACCTAACCCAAAAATTCCTATTGGATCTGAAAGTAGAAACTCGCCCGATTACAACGGTATGTGTATTTTTTCCCTAGGCCATTCTGGTTAAGCGTTTGGAGCAGCAGAATTGCGAAAAATTTTTTGCCTTCTCATACATTTCTTGGCTTCAAACTCCATATCTCGCGAACGGATTGACCTAAGCCAAAAATTCCTGTTGCGTCTGAAAGTAGAAACTCGCCCGATTACAACGGTATGTGTATTTTTGCCCTAGGCCACTCTGGTTAAGCGTTTGGAGCAGCAGAATTGCGAAAATTTGTTGCCTTCTCATCCATTTCTTGGCTTCAAACTCCCATATCTCGCGAACGGATTGACCTAACCCAAAATTCCTATTGCATCTGAAAGTAGAAACTCGCCCGATTACAACGGCATGTGTATTTTCCCCCTAGGCCATTCTGGTTAAGCGTTTGGAGCAGCAGAATTGCGAAAAATTTTTTGCCTTCTCAACCATTTCTTGGCTTCAAACTCCCATATCTCGCGAACGATTGACCTAACCCAAAAATTCCTATTGCATCTGAAAATAGAACCTCGCCCGATTACAGCGGTATGTGTATTTTTTCCCTAAGCCATTCTGGTTAAGCGTTTGGAGCAGCAGAATTGCGAAATATTTTTTCCTTCTCAACCATTTCTTGGCTTCAAACCCCCATATCTCGCGAACGGATTGACCTAACCCAAAAATTCCTGTAGCGTCTGGAAGTAGAAACTCGCCCGATTACAACGGTATGTGTATTTTTTCCCTAGCCCATTCTGGTCATGCGTTTGGAGCAGCAGAATTGCGAAAAATTTTCTGCCTTCTCAACCATTTCTTGGCTTCAAACTCCCATATCTCGCGAACGGATTGACCTAACCCAAAATTCCTATTGCATCTGGAAGAAGAAACTCGCCCGATTACAACGGTATGTGTATTTTTTCCCTAGCCCATTCTGGTCAAGCGTTTGGAGCAGCAGAATTGCGAAAAATTTCTTGTCTTCTCAACCATTTCTTAGCTTCAAACTCCCATATCTCGCGAACGGATTGACCTAACCCAAAAATTCCTATTGGATCTGAAAGTAGAAACTCGCCGATTACAACGGTATGTGTATTTTTTCCCTAGGCCATTCTGGTTAAGCGTTTGGAGCAGCAGAATTGCGAAAAATTTTTTGCCTTCTCATACATTTCTTGGCTTCAAACTCCCATATCTCGCGAACGGATTGACCTAAGCCAAAAATTCCTGTTGCGTCTGAAAGTAGAAACTCGCCCGATTACAACGGTATGTGTATTTTTGCCCTAGGCCACTCTGGTTAAGCGTTTGGAGCAGCAGAATTGCGAAAAATTTGTTGCCTTCTCATCCATTTCTTGGCTTCAAACTCCCATATCTCGCGAACGGATTGACCTAACCCAAAAATTCCTATTGCATCTGAAAGTAGAAACTCGCCCGATTACAACGGCATGTGTATTTTCCCCCTAGGCCATTCTGGTTAAGCGTTTGGAGCAGCAGAATTGCGAAAAATTTTTTGCCTTCTCAACCATTTCTTGGCTTCAAACTCCCATATCTCGCGAACGGATTGACCTAACCCAAAAATTCCTATTGCATCTGAAATAGAACCTCGCCCGATTACAGCGTATGTGTATTTTTTCCCTAAGCCATTCTGGTTAAGCGTTTGGAGCAGCAGAATTGCGAAATATTTTTTCCTTCTCAACCATTTCTTGGCTTCAAACCCCCATATCTCGCGACGGATTGACCTAACCCAAAAATTCCTGTAGCGTCTGGAAGTAGAAACTCGCCCGATTACAACGGTATGTGTATTTTTTCCTAGCCCATTCTGGTCATGCGTTTGGAGCAGCAGAATTGGGAATAATTTCTTGCCTTCTCAACAATTTCTTGGCTTCAAACTCCCATATCTCGCGAACGGATAGACCTAACCCAAAAATTCCTATTGCATCTGAAAGTAGAAACTCGCCCGATTACAGCGGTATGTATTTTTTCTCCCTAGGCCATTCTGGTTAAGCGTTTGGAGAAGCAGAAATGCGAAAAATTTGTTGTCTTCTCAACCATTTCTTAGCTTCAAACTCCCATATCTCGCGAACGGATTGACCTAACCCAAAAATTCCTATTGCATCTGAAAGTAGAAACTCGCCCGATTACAACGGTATGTGTATTTTTCCCTAGGCCATTCTGGTTAAGCGTTTGGAGCAGCAGAATTGCGAAAAATTTTCTGCCTTCTCAACCATTTCTTGGCTTCAAACTCCCATATCTCGCGAACGGATTGACCTAACCCAAAAATTCCTATTGCATCTGGAAGTAGAAACTCGCCCGATTACAACGGTATGTGTATTTTTTCCCTAGCCCATTCTGGTCAAGCGTTTGGAGCAGCAGAATTGCGAAAAATTTCTTGTCTTCTCAACCATTTCTTAGCCTCAAACTCCCATATCTCGCGAACGGATTGACCTAACCCAAAAATTCCTATTGGATCTGAAAGTAGAAACTCGCCCGATTACAACGGTATGTGTATTTTTTCCCTAGGCCATTCTGGTTAAGCGTTTGGAGCAGCAGAATTGCGAAAAATTTTTTGCCTTCTCATACATTTCTTGGCTTCAAACTCCCATATCTCGCGAACGGATTGACCTAAGCCAAAAATTCCTGTTGCGTCTGAAAGTAGAAACTCGCCCGATTACAACGGTATGTGTATTTTTGCCCTAGGCCACTCTGGTTAAGCGTTTGGAGCAGCAGAATTGCGAAAAATTTGTTGCCTTCTCATCCATTTCTTGGCTTCAAACTCCCATATCTCGCGAACGGATTGACCTAACCCAAAAATTCCTATTGCATCTGAAAGTAGAAACTCGCCCAATTACAACGGCATGTGTATTTTTCCCCTAGGCCATTCTGGTTAAGCGTTTGGAGCAGCAGAATTGCGAAAAATTTTTTGCCTTCTCAACCATTTCTTGGCTTCAAACTCCCATATCTCGCGAACGGATTGACCTAACCCAAAAATTCCTATTGCATCTGAAAATAGAACCTCGCCCGATTACAGCGGTATATGTATTTTTTCCCTAAGCCATTCTGGTTAAGCGTTTGGAGCAGCAGAATTGCGAAAAATTTTTTCCTTCTCAACCATTTCTTGGCTTCAAACCCCCATATCTCGCGAACGGATTGACCTAACCCAAAAATTCCTGTAGCGTCTGGAAGTAGAAACTCGCCCGATTACAACGGTATGCGTATTTTTTCCCTAGCCCATTCTGGTCATGCGTTTGGAGCAGCAGAATTGGGAAAAATTTCTTGCCTTCTCAACAATTTCTTGGCTTCAAACTCCCATATCTCGCGAACGGATAGACCTAACCCAAAAATTCCTATTGCATCTGAAAGTAGAAACTCGCCCGATTACAGCGGTATGTATTTTTTCTCCCTAGGCCATTCTGGTTAAGCGTTTGGAGAAGCAGAAATGCGAAAAATTTGTTGTCTTCTCAACCATTTCTTAGCTTCAAACTCCCATATCTCGCGAACGGATTGACCTAACCCAAAAATTCCTATTGCATCTGAAAGTAGAAACTCGCCCGATTACAACGGTATGTGTTTTTTTTTCCCTAGGCCATTCTGGTTAAGCGTTTGGAGCAGCAGAATTGCGAAAAATTTTCTGCCTTCTCAACCATTTCTTGGCTTCAAACTCCCATATCTCGCGAACGGATTGACCTAACCCAAAAATTCCTATTGCATCTGGAAGTAGAAACTCGCCCGATTACAACGGTATGTGTATTTTTTCCCTAGGCCATTCTGGTTAAGCGTTTGGAGCAGCAGAATTGCGAAAAATTTTTTGCCTTCTCAACCATTTCTTGGCTTCAAACTCCCATATCTCTCGAACGGATTGACCTAACCCAAAAATTCCTGTAGCGTCTGGAAGTAGAAACTCGCCCGATTACAACGGTATGTGTATTTTTTCCCTAGCCCATTCTGGTCAAGCGTTTGGAGCAGCAGAAATGCGAAAAATTTTTTGCCATCTCAACCATTTCTTGGCTTCAAACTCCCATATCTCGCGAACGGATTGACCCAACCCAAAAATTCCTATTGCATTTGAAATTAGAAACTCGCCCGATTACAACGGTATGTGTATTTTTTCCCTAGGCCATTCTGGTTAAGCGTTTGGAGCAGCAGAACTGCGAAAAATTTGTTGCCTTCTCAACCATTTCTTGGCTTCAAACTCCCATATCTCGCGAACGGATTGACCTAACCCAAAAATTCCTGTAGCGTCTGGACGTAGAAACTCGCCCGATTACAACGGTAAGTGTATTTTCTCCCTAGGCCATTCTGGTTAAGCGTTTGGAGCAGCAGAATTGCGAAAAATTTGTTGCCTTCTCATACATTTCTTGGCTTCAAACTCCCATATCTCGCGAACGGATTGACCTAAGCCAAAAATTCCTGTTGCGTCTGAAAGTAGAAACTCGCCCGATTACAACGGTATGTGTATTTTTTCCCTAAGCCATTCTGGTTAAGCGTTTGGAGCAGCAGAATTGCGAAAAATTTTTTCCTTCTCAACCATTTCTTGGCTTCAAACCCCCATATCTCGCGAACGGATTGACCTAACCCAAAAATTCCTGTAGCGTCTGGAAGTAGAAACTCGCCCGATTACAACGGTATGTGTATTTTTTCCCTAGCCCCTTCTGGTCATGCGTTTGGAGCAGCAGAATTGGGAAAAATTTCTTGCCTTCTCAACAATTTCTTGGCTTCAAACTCCCACATCTCGCGAACGGATAGACCTAACCCAAAAATTCCTATTGCATCTGAAAGTAGAAACTCGCCCGATTACAGCGGTATGTATTTTTTTTCCCTAGGCCATTCTGGTTAAGCGTTTGGAGAAGCAGAAATGCGAAAAATTTGTTGTCTTCTCAACCATTTCTTAGCTTCAAACTCCCATATCTTGCGAACGGATTGACCTAACCCAAAAATTCCTGTTGCATCTGAAAGTAGAAACTCGCCCGATTACAACGGTATGTGTATTTTTTTCCTAGGCCATTCTGGTTAAGCGTTTGGAGCAGCAGAATTGCGAAAAATTTTTTGCATTCTCAACTATTTCTTGGCTTCAAACTCCCATATCTCGCGAACGGATTGACCTAACCCAAAAATTCCTATTGCATCTGAAAGTAGAAACTCGCCCGATTACAACGGTATGTGTATTTTTTCCCTAGGCCATTCTGGTTAAGCGTTTGGAGCAGCAGAATTGCGAAAAATTTTCTGCCTTCTCAACCATTTCTTGGCTTCAAAATCCCATATCTCGCGAACGGATTGACCTAACCCAAAAATTCCTATTGCATCTGGAAGTAGAAACTCGCCCGATTACAACGGTATGTGTATTTTTTCCCTAGCCCATTCTGGTCAAGCGTTTGGAGCAGCAGAATTGCGAAAAATTTCTTGTCTTCTCAACCATTTCTTAGCTTCAAACTCCCATATCTCGCGAACGGATTGACCTAACCCAAAAATTCCTATTGGATCTGAAAGTAGAATCTCGCCCGATTACAACGGTATGTGTATTTTTTCCCTAGGCCATTCTGGTTTAGCGTTTGGAGCAGCAGAATTGCGAAAAATTTTTTGCCTTCTCAACCATTTCTTGGCTTCAAGCTCCCATATCTCGCGAACGGATTGACCTAACACAAATTTCCTATTGCATCTGAAAGTAGAAACTCGCCCGATTACAACGGTATGTGTATTTTTTCCCTAGCCCATTCTGGTCAAGCGTTTGGAGCAGCAGAATTGCGAAAAATTTCTTGTCTTCTCAACCATTTCTTAGCTTCAATCTCCCATATCTCGCGAAAGGATTGACCTAACCCAAAAATTCCTATTGCATCTGAAAGTAGAAACTCGCACGATTACAAAGGTATGTGTATTTTTTCCCTAGGTCATTCTTGTTAAGCGTTTGGAGCAGCAGAATTGCGAAAAATTTTTTGCCTTCTCAACAATTTCTTGGCTTCAAACTCCCATATCTCGCGAACGGATTGACCTAACCCAAAAATTCCTGTTGCGTCTGAAAGTAGAATCTCGCCCGATTAGAACGGTATGTGTATTTTTTCCCTAGGCCATTCTGGTTAAGCGTTTGGAGCAGCAGAAGTGCGAAAAATTTCTTGTCTTCTCAACCATTTCTTAGCTTCAAACTCCCATATCTCGCGAACGGATTGACCTAACCCAAAAATTCCTATTGGATCTGAAAGTAGAATCTCGCCCGATTACAACGGTATGTGTATTTTTTCCCTAGGCCATTCTGGTTTAGCGTTTGGAGCAGCAGAATTGCGAAAAATTTTTTGCCTTCTCAACCATTTCTTGGCTTCAAGCTCCCATATCTCGCGAACGGATTGACCTAACACAAATTTCCTATTGCATCTGAAAGTAGAAACTCGCCCGATTACAACGGTATGTGTATTTTTTCCCTAGCCCATTCTGGTCAAGCGTTTGGAGCAGCAGAATTGCGAAAAATTTCTTGTCTTCTCAACCATTTCTTAGCTTCAATCTCCCATATCTCGCGAAAGGATTGACCTAACCCAAAAATTCCTATTGCATCTGAAAGTAGAAACTCGCACGATTACAACGGTATGTGTATTTTTTCCCTAGGTCATTCTTGTTAAGCGTTTGGAGCAGCAGAATTGCTAAAAATTTTTTGCCTTCTCAACAATTTCTTGGCTTCAAACTCCCATATCTCGCGAACGGATTGACCTAACCCAAAAATTCCTGTTGCGTCTGAAAGTAGAATCTCGCCCGATTAGAACGGTATGTGTATTTTTTCCCTAGGCCATTCTGGTTAAGCGTTTGGAGCAGCAGAAGTGCGAAAAGTTTGATGTCTTCTCAACAATTTCTTGGCTTCAAACTCCCATATCTCGCGAACGGATTGACCTAACCCAAAAATTCCTGTTGCGTCTGAAAGTAGAATCTCGCCCGATTAGAACGGTATGTGTATTTTTTCCCTAGGCCATTCTGGTTAAGCGTTTGGAGCAGCAGAAGTGCGAAAAATTTCTTGTCTTCTCAACCATTTCTTAGCTTCAAACTCCCATATCTCGCGAACGGATTGACCTAACCCAAAAATTCCTATTGGATCTGAAAGTAGAATCTCGCCCGATTACAACGGTATGTGTATTTTTTCCCTAGGCCATTCTGGTTTAGCGTTTGGAGCAGCAGAATTGCGAAAAATTTTTTGCCTTCTCAACCATTTCTTGGCTTCAAGCTCCCATATCTCGCGAACGGATTGACCTAACACAAATTTCCTATTGCATCTGAAAGTAGAAACTCGCCCGATTACAACGGTATGTGTATTTTTTCCCTAGCCCATTCTGGTCAAGCGTTTGGAGCAGCAGAATTGCGAAAAATTTCTTGTCTTCTCAACCATTTCTTAGCTTCAATCTCCCATATCTCGCGAAAGGATTGACCTAACCCAAAAATTCCTATTGCATCTGAAAGTAGAAACTCGCACGATTACAACGGTATGTGTATTTTTTCCCTAGGTCATTCTTGTTAAGCGTTTGGAGCAGCAGAATTGCGAAAAATTTTTTGCCTTCTCAACAATTTCTTGGCTTCAAACTCCCATATCTCGCGAACGGATTGACCTAACCCAAAAATTCCTGTTGCGTCTGAAAGTAGAATCTCGCCCGATTAGAACGGTATGTGTATTTTTTCCCTAGGCCATTCTGGTTAAGCGTTTGGAGCAGCAGAAGTGCGAAAAGTTTGATGTCTTCTCAACCATTTCTTAGCTTCAAACTCCCATATATCGCGAAAGGATTGACCTAACCCAAAAATTCCTATTGCATCTGAAAGTAGAAACTCGCCCGATTACAACGGTATGTGTATTTTTTCCCTAGGCAATTCTGGTTAAGCGTTTGGAGCAGCAGAATTGCGAAAAATTTTTTGCCTTCTCAACCATTTCTTGGCTTCAAACTCCCATACCTCGCGAACGGATAGACCTAACCCAAAAATTCCTATTGCATCTGAAAGTAGAAACTCGCCCGATTACAACGGTATGTGTATTTTTTCCCTAGGTCATTCTGGTTAAGCGTTTGGAGCAGCAGAATTGCGAAAAATTTTTTGCCTTCTCATCCATTTCTTGGCTTCAAACTCCCATATCTCGCGAACGGATTGACCTAACCCAAAAATTCCTGTTGCGTCTGAAATTAGAAACTCGCCCGATTACAACGGTATGTGTATTTTTTCCCTAGGCCATTCTGGTTAAGCGTTTGGAGCAGCAGAAGTGCGAAAAGTTTTTTGCCTTCTCAACCATTTCTTGGCTCCAAACTCCCATGTCTCGCGAACGGATAGACCTAACCCAAAAATTCCTATTGCATCTGAAAGTAGAAACTCGCCCGATTACAACGGTATGTGTATTTTTTCCCTAGGTCATTCTGGTTAAGCGTTTGGAGCAGCAGCATTGCGAAAAATTTTTTGCCTTCTCATCCATTTCTTGGCTTCAAACTCCCATATCTCGCGAACGGATTGACCTAAGCCAAAAATTCCTGTTGCGTCTGAAATTAGAAACTCGCCCGATTACAACGGTATGTGTATTTTTTCCCTAGGCCATTCTGGTTAAGCGTTTGGAGCAGCAGAAGTGCGAAAGATTTTTTGCCTTCTCAACCATTTCTTGGCTTCAAACTCCCATATCTCGCGAACGGATGACCTAACCCAAAAATTCCTATT
The DNA here is from genome assembly GCF_051014685.1 of Ptiloglossa arizonensis. Classification (NCBI taxonomy): domain Eukaryota; kingdom Metazoa; phylum Arthropoda; class Insecta; order Hymenoptera; family Colletidae; genus Ptiloglossa; species Ptiloglossa arizonensis. The sequence goes on along the minus strand of NW_027479214.1, from coordinate 173,730 downwards.
GCATCTGAAAGTAGAAACTCGCCCGATTACAACGGTATGTGTATTTTTTCCCTAGGCCATTCTGGTTAAGCGTTTGGACCAGCAGAATTGCGAAAAATTTTTTGCCTTCTCAACCATTTCTTGGCTTCAAGCTCCCATATCTCGCGAACGGATTGACCTAACACAAATTTCCTATTGCATCTGATAGTAGAAACTCGCCCGATTACAACGGTATGTGTATTTTTTCCCTAGCCCATTCTGGTCAAGCGTTTGGAGCAGCAGAATTGCGAAAAATTTCTTGTCTTCTCAACCATTTCTTAGCTTCAATCTCCCATATCTCGCGAAAGGATTGACCTAACCCAAAAATTCCTATTGCATCTGATAGTAGAAACTCGCACGATTACAACGGTATGTGTATTTTTTCCCTAGGTCATTCTGGTTAAGCGTTTGGAGCAGCAGAATTGCGAAAAATTTTCTGCCTTCTCAACCATTTCTTGGCTTCAAACTCCCATATCTCGCGAACGGATTGACCTAACCCAAAAATTCCTGTTGCGTCTGAAAGTAGAATCTCGCCCGATTACAACGGTATGTGTATTTTTTCCCTAGGCCATTCTGGTTAAGCGTTTGGAGCAGCAGAAGTGCGAAAAGTTTGATGTCTTCTCAACCATTTCTTAGCTTCAAACTCCCATATATCGCGAAAGGATTGACCTAACCCAAAAATTCCTATTGCATCTGAAAGTAGAAACTCGCCCGATTACAACGGTATGTGTATTTTTTCCCTAGGCCATTCTGGTTAAGCGTTTGGAGAAGCAGAAATGCGAAAAATTTGTTGTCTTCTCAACCATTTCTTAGCTTCAAACTCCCATATCTCGCGAACGGATTGACCTAACCCAAAAATTCCTATTGCATCTGAAAGTAGAAACTCGCCCGATTACAACGGTATGTGTTTTTTTTTCCCTAGGCCATTCTGGTTAAGCGTTTGGAGCAGCAGAATTGCGAAAAATTTTCTGCCTTCTCAACCATTTCTTGGCTTCAAACTCCCATATCTCGCGAACGGATTGACCTAACCCAAAAATTCCTATTGCATCTGGAAGTAGAAACTCGCCCGATTACAACGGTATGTGTATTTTTTCCCTAGGCCATTCTGGTTAAGCGTTTGGAGCAGCAGAATTGCGAAAAATTTTTTGCCTTCTCAACCATTTCTTGGCTTCAAACTCCCATATCTCTCGAACGGATTGACCTAACCCAAAAATTCCTGTAGCGTCTGGAAGTAGAAACTCGCCCGATTACAACGGTATGTGTATTTTTTCCCTAGCCCATTCTGGTCAAGCGTTTGGAGCAGCAGAAATGCGAAAAATTTTTTGCCATCTCAACCATTTCTTGGCTTCAAACTCCCATATCTCGCGAACGGATTGACCCAACCCAAAAATTCCTATTGCATTTGAAATTAGAAACTCGCCCGATTACAACGGTATGTGTATTTTTTCCCTAGGCCATTCTGGTTAAGCGTTTGGAGCAGCAGAACTGCGAAAAATTTGTTGCCTTCTCAACCATTTCTTGGCTTCAAACTCCCATATCTCGCGAACGGATTGACCTAACCCAAAAATTCCTGTAGCGTCTGGACGTAGAAACTCGCCCGATTACAACGGTAAGTGTATTTTCTCCCTAGGCCATTCTGGTTAAGCGTTTGGAGCAGCAGAATTGCGAAAAATTTGTTGCCTTCTCATACATTTCTTGGCTTCAAACTCCCATATCTCGCGAACGGATTGACCTAAGCCAAAAATTCCTGTTGCGTCTGAAAGTAGAAACTCGCCCGATTACAACGGTATGTGTATTTTTGCCCTAGGCCACTCTGGTTAAGCGTTTGGAGCAGCAGAATTGCGAAAAATTTGTTGCCTTCTCATCCATTTCTTGGCTTCAAACTCCCATATCTCGCGAACGGATTGACCTAACCCAAAAATTCCTATTGCATCTGAAAGTAGAAACTCGCCCGATTATAACGGCATGTGTATTTTTCCCCTAGGCCATTCTGGTTAAGCGTTTGGAGCAGCAGAATTGCGAAAAATTTTTTGCCTTCTCAACCATTTCTTGGCTTCAAACTCCCATATCTCGCGACGGATTGACCTAACCCAAAAATTCCTATTGCATCTGAAAATAGAACCCCGCCCGATTACAGCGGTATGTGTATTTTTTCCCTAAGCCATTCTGGTTAAGCGTTTGGAGCAGCAGAATTGCGAAAAATTTTTTCCTTCTCAACCATTTCTTGGCTTCAAACCCCCATATCTCGCGAACGGATTGACCTAACCCAAAAATTCCTGTAGCGTCTGGAAGTAGAAACTCGCCCGATTACAACGGTATGTGTATTTTTTCCCTAGCCCCTTCTGGTCATGCGTTTGGAGCAGCAGAATTGGGAAAAATTTCTTGCCTTCTCAACAATTTCTTGGCTTCAAACTCCCACATCTCGCGAACGGATAGACCTAACCCAAAAATTCCTATTGCATCTGAAAGTAGAAACTCGCCCGATTACAGCGGTATGTATTTTTTTTCCCTAGGCCATTCTGGTTAAGCGTTTGGAGAAGCAGAAATGCGAAAAATTTGTTGTCTTCTCAACCATTTCTTAGCTTCAAACTCCCATATCTTGCGAACGGATTGACCTAACCCAAAAATTCCTGTTGCATCTGAAAGTAGAAACTCGCCCGATTACAACGGTATGTGTATTTTTTTCCTAGGCCATTCTGGTTAAGCGTTTGGAGCAGCAGAATTGCGAAAAATTTTTTGCATTCTCAACTATTTCTTGGCTTCAAACTCCCATATCTCGCGAACGGATTGACCTAACCCAAAAATTCCTATTGCATCTGAAAGTAGAAACTCGCCCGATTACAACGGTATGTGTATTTTTTCCCTAGGCCATTCTGGTTAAGCGTTTGGAGCAGCAGAATTGCGAAAAATTTTCTGCCTTCTCATCCATTTCTTGGCTTCAAACTCCCATATCTCGCGAACGGATTGACCTAACCCAAAAATTCCTATTGCATCTGAAAGTAGAAACTCGCCCGATTACAACGGTATGTGTATTTTTGCCCTAGGCCACTCTGGTTAAGCGTTTGGAGCAGCAGAATTGCGAAAAATTTGTTGCCTTCTCATCCATTTCTTGGCTTCAAACTCCCATATCTCGCGAACGGATTGACCTAACCCAAAAATTCCTATTGCATCTGAAAGTAGAAACTCGCCCGATTATAACGGCATGTGTATTTTTCCCCTAGGCCATTCTGGTTAAGCGTTTGGAGCAGCAGAATTGCGAAAAATTTTTTGCCTTCTCAACCATTTCTTGGCTTCAAACTCCCATATCTCGCGACGGATTGACCTAACCCAAAAATTCCTATTGCATCTGAAAATAGAACCCCGCCCGATTACAGCGGTATGTGTATTTTTTCCCTAAGCCATTCTGGTTAAGCGTTTGGAGCAGCAGAATTGCGAAAAATTTTTTCCTTCTCATCCATTTCTTGGCTTCAAACTCCCATATCTCGCGAACGGATTGACCTAACCCAAAAATTCCTATTGCATCTGAAAGTAGAAACTCGCCCGATTATAACGGCATGTGTATTTTTCCCCTAGGCCATTCTGGTTAAGCGTTTGGAGCAGCAGAATTGCGAAAAATTTTTTGCCTTCTCAACCATTTCTTGGCTTCAAACTCCCATATCTCGCGACGGATTGACCTAACCCAAAAATTCCTATTGCATCTGAAAATAGAACCCCGCCCGATTACAGCGGTATGTGTATTTTTTCCCTAAGCCATTCTGGTTAAGCGTTTGGAGCAGCAGAATTGCGAAAAATTTTTTCCTTCTCAACCATTTCTTGGCTTCAAACCCCCATATCTCGCGAACGGATTGACCTAACCCAAAAATTCCTGTAGCGTCTGGAAGTAGAAACTCGCCCGATTACAACGGTATGTGTATTTTTTCCCTAGCCCCTTCTGGTCATGCGTTTGGAGCAGCAGAATTGGGAAAAATTTCTTGCCTTCTCAACAATTTCTTGGCTTCAAACTCCCACATCTCGCGAACGGATAGACCTAACCCAAAAATTCCTATTGCATCTGAAAGTAGAAACTCGCCCGATTACAGCGGTATGTATTTTTTTTCCCTAGGCCATTCTGGTTAAGCGTTTGGAGAAGCAGAAATGCGAAAAATTTGTTGTCTTCTCAACCATTTCTTAGCTTCAAACTCCCATATCTTGCGAACGGATTGACCTAACCCAAAAATTCCTGTTGCATCTGAAAGTAGAAACTCGCCCGATTACAACGGTATGTGTATTTTTTTCCTAGGCCATTCTGGTTAAGCGTTTGGAGCAGCAGAATTGCGAAAAATTTTTTGCATTCTCAACTATTTCTTGGCTTCAAACTCCCATATCTCGCGAACGGATTGACCTAACCCAAAAATTCCTATTGCATCTGAAAGTAGAAACTCGCCCGATTACAACGGTATGTGTATTTTTTCCCTAGGCCATTCTGGTTAAGCGTTTGGAGCAGCAGAATTGCGAAAAATTTTCTGCCTTCTCAACCATTTCTTGGCTTCAAAATCCCATATCTCGCGAACGGATTGACCTAACCCAAAAATTCCTATTGCATCTGGAAGTAGAAACTCGCCCGATTACAACGGTATGTGTATTTTTTCCCTAGGCCATTCTGGTTAAGCGTTTGGAGCAGCAGAAGTGCGAAAAGTTTTTTGCCTTCTCAACCATTTCTTGGCTCCAAACTCCCATGTCTCGCGAACGGATAGACCTAACCCAAAAATTCCTATTGCATCTGAAAGTAGAAACTCGCCCGATTACAACGGTATGTGTATTTTTTCCCTAGGTCATTCTGGTTAAGCGTTTGGAGCAGCAGCATTGCGAAAAATTTTTTGCCTTCTCATCCATTTCTTGGCTTCAAACTCCCATATCTCGCGAACGGATTGACCTAAGCCAAAAATTCCTGTTGCGTCTGAAATTAGAAACTCGCCCGATTACAACGGTATGTGTATTTTTTCCCTAGGCCATTCTGGTTAAGCGTTTGGAGCAGCAGAAGTGCGAAAGATTTTTTGCCTTCTCAACCATTTCTTGGCTTCAAACTCCCATATCTCGCGAACGGATGACCTAACCCAAAAATTCCTATTGCATCTGAAAGTAGAAACTCGCCCGATTACAACGGTATGTGTATTTTTTCCCTAGGCCATTCTGGTTAAGCGTTTGGACCAGCAGAATTGCGAAAAATTTTTTGCCTTCTCAACCATTTCTTGGCTTCAAGCTCCCATATCTCGCGAACGGATTGACCTAACACAAATTTCCTATTGCATCTGATAGTAGAAACTCGCCCGATTACAACGGTATGTGTATTTTTTCCCTAGCCCATTCTGGTCAAGCGTTTGGAGCAGCAGAATTGCGAAAAATTTCTTGTCTTCTCAACCATTTCTTAGCTTCAATCTCCCATATCTCGCGAAAGGATTGACCTAACCCAAAAATTCCTATTGCATCTGATAGTAGAAACTCGCACGATTACAACGGTATGTGTATTTTTTCCCTAGGTCATTCTGGTTAAGCGTTTGGAGCAGCAGAATTGCGAAAAATTTTCTGCCTTCTCAACCATTTCTTGGCTTCAAACTCCCATATCTCGCGAACGGATTGACCTAACCCAAAAATTCCTGTTGCGTCTGAAAGTAGAATCTCGCCCGATTACAACGGTATGTGTATTCTTTCCCTAGGCCATTCTGGTTAAGCGTTTGGAGCAGCAGAAGTGCGAAAAGTTTGATGTCTTCTCAACCATTTCTTAGCTTCAAACTCCCATATATCGCGAAAGGATTGACCTAACCCAAAAATTCCTATTGCATCTGAAAGTAGAAACTCGCCCGATTACAACGGTATGTGTATTTTTTCCCTAGGCAATTCTGGTTAAGCGTTTGGAGCAGCAGAATTGCGAAAAATTTTTTGCCTTCTCAACCATTTCTTGGCTTCAAACTCCCATACCTCGCGAACGGATTGACCTAACCCAAAAATTCCTATTGCATCTGAAAGTCGAAACTCGCCCGATTACAACGGTATGTGTATTTTTTCCCTGGGCCATTCTGGTTAAGCGTTTGGAGCAGCAGAATTGCGAAAAATTTTTTGCCTTCTCAACCATTTCTTGGCTTCAAACTCCCATACCTCGCGAACGGATAGACCTAACCCAAAAATTCCTATTGCATCTGAAAGTAGAAACTCGCCCGATTACAACGGTATGTGTATTTTTTCCCTAGGTCATTCTGGTTAAGCGTTTGGAGCAGCAGAATTGCGAAAAATTTTTTGCCTTCTCATCCATTTCTTGGCTTCAAACTCCCATATCTCGCGAACGGATTGACCTAAGCCAAAAATTCCTGTTGCGTCTGAAATTAGAAACTCGCCCGATTACAACGGTATGTGTATTTTTTCCCTAGGCCATTCTGGTTAAGCGTTTGGAGCAGCAGAAGTGCGAAAAATTTTTTGCCTTCTCAACCATTTCTTGGCTTCAAACTCCCATATCTCGCGAACGGATTGACCTAACCCAAAAATTCCTACTGCATCTGAAAGTAGAAATTCGCCCGATTACAACGGTATGTGTATTTTTTCCCTAGGCCATTCTGGTTAAGCGTTTGGAGCCGCAGAATTGCGAAAAATTTTTTGCCTTCTCATACATTTCTTGGCTTCAAACTCCCATATCTCGCGAACGGATTGACCTAACCCAAAAATTCCTATTGCATCTGAAAGTAGAAACACGCCCGATTACAACGGTATGCGTATTTTTTCCCTGGGGCATTCTGGTTAAGCGTTTGGAGCAGCAGAATTGCGAAAAATTTTTTGCCTCCTCAACCATTTCTTGGCTTCAAACTCCCATATCTCGCGAACGGATTGACCTAACCCAAAAATTCCTATTGCATCTGAAAATAGAACCTCGCCCGATTACAGCGGTATGTGTATTTTTTCCCTAGGCCATTCTGGTTAAGCGTTTGGAGCAGCAGAATTGCGAAAAATTTTTTCCTTCTCAACCATTTCTTGGTTTCAAACCCCCATATCTCGCGAACGGATTGATCTGACCCAAAAATTCCTGTAGCGTCTGGAAGTAGAAACTCGCCCGATTACAACGGTATGTGTATTTTTTCCCTAGCCCATTCTGGTTAAGCGTTTGGAGCAGCAGAATTGCGAAAAATTTTTTGCCTTCTCAACCATTTCTTGGCTTCAAACTCCCATATCTCGCGAACGGATAGACCTAACCCAAAAATTCCTATTGCATCTGAAAATAGAACCTCGCCCGATTACAGCGGTATGTGTATTTTTTCCCTAGGCCATTCTGGCTAAGGGTTTGGAGCAGCAGAATTGCGAAAAATTTGTTGTCTTCTCAACCATTTCTTAGCTTCAAACTCCCATATCTCGCGAACGGATTGACCTAACCGAAAAATTCCTATTGCATCTGAAAGTAGAAACTCGCCCGATTACAGCGGTATGTATTTTTTTTCCCTAGGCCATTCTGGTTAAGCGTTTGGAGCAGCAGAATTGCGAAAAATTTTTTGCCTTCTCAACCATTTCTTGGCTTCAAACTCCCATGTCTCGCGAACGGATTGACCTAACCCAAAAATTCCTGTAGCGTCTGGAAGTAGAAACTCGCCCGATTTCAACGGTATATGTATTTTTTCCCTAGCCCATTCTGGTCAAGCGTTTGGAGCAGCAGAATTGCGAAAAATTTGTTGTCTTCTCAACCATTTCTTGGCTTCAAACTCCCATATCTCACGAACGGATTGACCTAACCCAAAAATTCCTATTGCATCTGAAAGTAGAAACTCGCCCGATTACAACGGTCTGTGTATTTTTTTCCTGGGCCATTCTGGTTAAGCGTTTGGAGCAGCAGCATTGCGAAAAATTTTTTGCCTTCTCATCCATTTCTTGGCTTCAAACTCCCATATCTCGCGAACGGATTGACCTAAGCCAAAAATTCCTGTTGCGTCTGAAATTAGAAACTCGCCCGATTACAACGGTATGTGTATTTTTTCCCTAGGCCATTCTGGTTAAGCGTTTGGAGCAGCAGAAGTGCGAAAGATTTTTTGCCTTCTCAACCATTTCTTGGCTTCAAACTCCCATATCTCGCGAACGGATGACCTAACCCAAAAATTCTTATTGCATCTGAAAGTAGAAACTCGCACGATTACAACGGTATGTGTATTTTTTCCCTAGGTCATTCTTGTTAAGCGTTTGGAGCAGCAGAATTGCGAAAAATTTTTTGCCTTCTCAACAATTTCTTGGCTTCAAACTCCCATATCTCGCGAACGGATTGACCTAACCCAAAAATTCCTGTTGCGTCTGAAAGTAGAATCTCGCCCGATTAGAACGGTATGTGTATTTTTTCCCTAGGCCATTCTGGTTAAGCGTTTGGAGCAGCAGAAGTGCGAAAAGTTTGATGTCTTCTCAACCATTTCTTAGCTTCAAACTCCCATATATCGCGAAAGGATTGACCTAACCCAAAAATTCCTATTGCATCTGAAAGTAGAAACTCGCCCGATTACAACGGTATGTGTATTTTTTCCCTAGGCCATTCTGGTTAAGCGTTTGGAGCAGCAGAAGTGCGAAAAGTTTTTTGCCTTCTCAACCATTTCTTGGCTCCAAACTCCCATGTCTCGCGAACGGATAGACCTAACCCAAAAATTCCTATTGCATCTGAAAGTAGAAACTCGCCCGATTACAACGGTATGTGTATTTTTTCCCTAGGTCATTCTGGTTAAGCGTTTGGAGCAGCAGCATTGCGAAAAATTTTTTGCCTTCTCATCCATTTCTTGGCTTCAAACTCCCATATCTCGCGAACGGATTGACCTAAGCCAAAAATTCCTGTTGCGTCTGAAATTAGAAACTCGCCCGATTACAACGGTATGTGTATTTTTTTCCCTAGGCCATTCTGGTTAAGCGTTTGGAGCAGCAGAAGTGCGAAAGATTTTTTGCCTTCTCAACCATTTCTTGGCTTCAAACTCCCATATCTCGCGAACGGATGACCTAACCCAAAAATTCCTATTGCATCTGAAAGTAGAAACTCGCCCGATTACAACGGTATGTGTATTTTTTCCCTAGGCCATTCTGGTTAAGCGTTTGGACCAGCAGAATTGCGAAAAATTTTTTGCCTTCTCAACCATTTCTTGGCTTCAAGCTCCCATATCTCGCGAACGGATTGACCTAACACAAATTTCCTATTGCATCTGATAGTAGAAACTCGCCCGATTACAACGGTATGTGTATTTTTTCCCTAGCCCATTCTGGTCAAGCGTTTGGAGCAGCAGAATTGCGAAAAATTTCTTGTCTTCTCAACCATTTCTTAGCTTCAATCTCCCATATCTCGCGAAAGGATTGACCTAACCCAAAAATTCCTATTGCATCTGATAGTAGAAACTCGCACGATTACAACGGTATGTGTATTTTTTCCCTAGGTCATTCTGGTTAAGCGTTTGGAGCAGCAGAATTGCGAAAAATTTTCTGCCTTCTCAACCATTTCTTGGCTTCAAACTCCCATATCTCGCGAACGGATTGACCTAACCCAAAAATTCCTATTGCATCTGAAAGTAGAAACTCGCCCGATTACAACGGTATGTGTATTTTTTCCCTAGGCCATTCTGGTTAAGCGTTTGGAGCAGCAGAAGTGCGAAAAGTTTTTTGCCTTCTCAACCATTTCTTGGCTCCAAACTCCCATGTCTCGCGAACGGATAGACCTAACCCAAAAATTCCTATTGCATCTGAAAGTAGAAACTCGCCCGATTACAACGGTATGTGTATTTTTTCCCTAGGTCATTCTGGTTAAGCGTTTGGAGCAGCAGCATTGCGAAAAATTTTTTGCCTTCTCATCCATTTCTTGGCTTCAAACTCCCATATCTCGCGAACGGATTGACCTAAGCCAAAAATTCCTGTTGCGTCTGAAATTAGAAACTCGCCCGATTACAACGGTATGTGTATTTTTTCCCTAGGCCATTCTGGTTAAGCGTTTGGAGCAGCAGAAGTGCGAAAGATTTTTTGCCTTCTCAACCATTTCTTGGCTTCAAACTCCCATATCTCGCGAACGGATGACCTAACCCAAAAATTCCTATTGCATCTGAAAGTAGAAACTCGCCCGATTACAACGGTATATGTATTTTTTCCCTAGGCCATTCTGGTTAAGCGTTTGGACCAGCAGAATTGCGAAAAATTTTTTGCCTCCTCAACCATTTCTTGGCTTCAAGCTCCCATATCTCGCGAACGGATTGACCTAACACAAATTTCCTATTGCATCTGATAGTAGAAACTCGCCCGATTACAACGGTATGTGTATTTTTTCCCTAGCCCATTCTGGTCAAGCGTTTGGAGCAGCAGAATTGCGAAAAATTTCTTGTCTTCTCAACCATTTCTTAGCTTCAATCTCCCATATCTCGCGAAAGGATTGACCTAACCCAAAAATTCCTATTGCATCTGATAGTAGAAACTCGCACGATTACAACGGTATGTGTATTTTTTCCCTAGGTCATTCTGGTTAAGCGTTTGGAGCAGCAGAATTGCGAAAAATTTTCTGCCTTCTCAACCATTTCTTGGCTTCAAACTCCCATATCTCGCGAACGGATTGACCTAACCCAAAAATTCCTATTGCATCTGAAAGTAGAAACTCGCCCGATTACAACGGTATGTGTATTTTTTCCCTAGGCAATTCTGGTTAAGCGTTTGGAGCAGCAGAATTGCGAAAAATTTTTTGCCTTCTCAACCATTTCTTGACTTCAAACTCCCATACCTCGCGAACGGATTGACCTAACCCAAAAATTCCTATTGCATCTGAAAGTCGAAACTCGCCCGATTACAACGGTATGTGTATTTTTTCCCTGGGCCATTCTGGTTAAGCGTTTGGAGCAGCAGAATTGCGAAAAATTTTTTGCCTTCTCAACCATTTCTTGGCTTCAAACTCCCATACCTCGCGAACGGATAGACCTAACCCAAAAATTCCTATTGCATCTGAAAGTAGAAACTCGCCCGATTACAACGGTATGTGTATTTTTTCCCTAGGTCATTCTGGTTAAGCGTTTGGAGCAGCAGAATTGCGAAAAATTTTTTGCCTTCTCATCCATTTCTTGGCTTCAAACTCCCATATCTCGCGAACGGATTGACCTAAGCCAAAAATTCCTGTTGCGTCTGAAATTAGAAACTCGCCCGATTACAACGGTATGTGTATTTTTTCCCTAGGCCATTCTGGTTAAGCGTTTGGAGCAGCAGAAGTGCGAAAAATTTTTTGCCTTCTCAACCATTTCTTGGCTTCAAACTCCCATATCTCGCGAACGGATTGACCTAACCCAAAAATTCCTACTGCATCTGAAAGTAGAAATTCGCCCGATTACAACGGTATGTGTATTTTTTCCCTAGGCCATTCTGGTTAAGCGTTTGGAGCCGCAGAATTGCGAAAAATTTTTTGCCTTCTCATACATTTCTTGGCTTCAAACTCCCATATCTCGCGAACGGATTGACCTAACCCAAAAATTCCTATTGCATCTGAAAGTAGAAACACGCCCGATTACAACGGTATGCGTATTTTTTCCCTGGGGCATTCTGGTTAAGCGTTTGGAGCAGCAGAATTGCGAAAAATTTTTTGCCTCCTCAACCATTTCTTGGCTTCAAACTCCCATATCTCGCGAACGGATTGACCTAACCCAAAAATTCCTATTGCATCTGAAAATAGAACCTCGCCCGATTACAGCGGTATGTGTATTTTTTCCCTAGGCCATTCTGGTTAAGCGTTTGGAGCAGCAGAATTGCGAAAAATTTTTTCCTTCTCAACCATTTCTTGGTTTCAAACCCCCATATCTCGCGAACGGATTGACCTGACCCAAAAATTCCTGTAGCGTCTGGAAGTAGAAACTCGCCCGATTACAACGGTATGTGTATTTTTTCCCTAGCCCATTCTGGTTAAGCGTTTGGAGCAGCAGAATTGCGAAAAATTTTTTGCCTTCTCAACCATTTCTTGGCTTCAAACTCCCATATCTCGCGAACGGATAGACCTAACCCAAAAATTCCTATTGCATCTGAAAATAGAACCTCGCCCGATTACAGCGGTATGTGTATTTTTTCCCTAGGCCATTCTGGCTAAGGGTTTGGAGCAGCAGAATTGCGAAAAATTTGTTGTCTTCTCAACCATTTCTTAGCTTCAAACTCCCATATCTCGCGAACGGATTGACCTAACCGAAAAATTCCTATTGCATCTGAAAGTAGAAACTCGCCCGATTACAGCGGTATGTATTTTTTTTCCCTAGGCCATTCTGGTTAAGCGTTTGGAGCAGCAGAATTGCGAAAAATTTTTTGCCTTCTCATCCATTTCTTGGCTTCAAACTCCCATATCTCGCGAACGGATTGACCTAAGCCAAAAATTCCTGTTGCGTCTGAAATTAGAAACTCGCCCGATTACAACGGTATGTGTATTTTTTCCCTAGGCCATTCTGGTTAAGCGTTTGGAGCAGCAGAAGTGCGAAAGATAATTTTGCCTTCTCAACCATTTCTTGGCTTCAAACTCCCATATCTCGCGAACGGATGACCTAACCCAAAAATTCCTATTGCATCTGAAAGTAGAAACTCGCCCGATTACAACGGTATGTGTATTTTTTCCCTAGGCCATTCTGGTTAAGCGTTTGGACCAGCAGAATTGCGAAAAATTTTTTGCCTTCTCAACCATTTCTTGGCTTCAAGCTCCCATATCTCGCGAACGGATTGACCTAACACAAATTTCCTATTGCATCTGATAGTAGAAACTCGCCCGATTACAACGGTATGTGTATTTTTTCCCTAGCCCATTCTGGTCAAGCGTTTGGAGCAGCAGAATTGCGAAAAATTTCTTGTCTTCTCAACCATTTCTTAGCTTCAATCTCCCATATCTCGCGAAAGGATTGACCTAACCCAAAAATTCCTATTGCATCTGATAGTAGAAACTCGCCCGATTACAACGGTATGTGTATTTTTTCCCTAGGCCATTCTGGTTAAGCGTTTGGAGCAGCAGAAGTGCGAAAAATTTTTTGCCTTCTCAACCATTTCTTGGCTTCAAACTCCCATATCTCGCGAACGGATTGACCTAACCCAAAAATTCCTACTGCATCTGAAAGTAGAAATTCGCCCGATTACAACGGTATGTGTATTTTTTCCCTAGGCCATTCTGGTTAAGCGTTTGGAGCCGCAGAATTGCGAAAAATTTTTTGCCTTCTCATACATTTCTTGGCTTCAAACTCCCATATCTCGCGAACGGATTGACCTAACCCAAAAATTCCTATTGCATCTGAAAGTAGAAACACGCCCGATTACAACGGTATGTGTATTTTTTCCCTGGGGCATTCTGGTTAAGCGTTTGGAGCAGCAGAATTGCGAAAAATTTTTTGCCTCCTCAACCATTTCTTGGCTTCAAACTCCCATATCTCGCGAACGGATTGACCTAACCCAAAAATTCCTATTGCATCTGAAAATAGAACCTCGCCCGATTACAGCGGTATGTGTATTTTTACCCTAGGCCATTCTGGTTAAGCGTTTGGAGCAGCAGAATTGCGAAAAATTTTTTCCTTCTCAACCATTTCTTGGTTTCAAACCCCCATATCTCGCGAACGGATTGACCTGACCCAAAAATTCCTGTAGCGTCTGGAAGTAGAAACTCGCCCGATTACAACGGTATGTGTATTTTTTCCCTAGCCCATTCTGGTTAAGCGTTTGGAGCAGCAGAATTGCGAAAAATTTTTTGCCTTCTCAACCATTTCTTGGCTTCAAACTCCCATATCTCGCGAACGGATAGACCTAACCCAAAAATTCCTATTGCATCTGAAAATAGAACCTCGCCCGATTACAGCGGTATGTGTATTTTTTCCCTAGGCCATTCTGGCTAAGGGTTTGGAGCAGCAGAATTGCGAAAAATTTGTTGTCTTCTCAACCATTTCTTAGCTTCAAACTCCCATATCTCGCGAACGGATTGACCTAACCGAAAAATTCCTATTGCATCTGAAAGTAGAAACTCGCCCGATTACAGCGGTATGTATTTTTTTTCCCTAGGCCATTCTGGTTAAGCGTTTGGAGCAGCAGAATTGCGAAAAATTTTTTGCCTTCTCAACCATTTCTTGGCTTCAAACTCCCATGTCTCGCGAACGGATTGACCTAACCCAAAAATTCCTGTAGCGTCTGGAAGTAGAAACTCGCCCGATTTCAACGGTATATGTATTTTTTCCCTAGCCCATTCTGGTCAAGCGTTTGGAGCAGCAGAATTGCGAAAAATTTGTTGTCTTCTCAACCATTTCTTGGCTTCAAACTCCCATATCTCACGAACGGATTGACCTAACCCAAAAATTCCTATTGCATCTGAAAGTAGAAACTCGCCCGATTACAACGGTCTGTGTATTTTTTTCCTGGGCCATTCTGGTTAAGCGTTTGGAGCAGCAGCATTGCGAAAAATTTTTTGCCTTCTCATCCATTTCTTGGCTTCAAACTCCCATATCTCGCGAACGGATTGACCTAAGCCAAAAATTCCTGTTGCGTCTGAAATTAGAAACTCGCCCGATTACAACGGTATGTGTATTTTTTCCCTAGGCCATTCTGGTTAAGCGTTTGGAGCAGCAGAAGTGCGAAAGATTTTTTGCCTTCTCAACCATTTCTTGGCTTCAAACTCCCATATCTCGCGAACGGATGACCTAACCCAAAAATTCCTATTGCATCTGAAAGTAGAAACTCGCCCGATTACAACGGTATGTGTATTTTTTCCCTAGGCCATTCTGGTTAAGCGTTTGGACCAGCAGAATTGCGAAAAATTTTTTGCCTTCTCAACCATTTCTTGGCTTCAAGCTCCCATATCTCGCGAACGGATTGACCTAACACAAATTTCCTATTGCATCTGATAGTAGAAACTCGCCCGATTACAACGGTATGTGTATTTTTTCCCTAGCCCATTCTGGTCAAGCGTTTGGAGCAGCAGAATTGCGAAAAATTTCTTGTCTTCTCAACCATTTCTTAGCTTCAATCTCCCATATCTCGCGAAAGGATTGACCTAACCCAAAAATTCCTATTGCATCTGATAGTAGAAACTCGCACGATTACAACGGTATGTGTATTTTTTCCCTAGGTCATTCTGGTTAAGCGTTTGGAGCAGCAGAATTGCGAAAAATTTTCTGCCTTCTCAACCATTTCTTGGCTTCAAACTCCCATATCTCGCGAACGGATTGACCTAACCCAAAAATTCCTGTTGCGTCTGAAAGTAGAATCTCGCCCGATTACAACGGTATGTGTATTTTTTCCCTAGGCCATTCTGGTTAAGCGTTTGGAGCAGCAGAAGTGCGAAAAGTTTGATGTCTTCTCAACCATTTCTTAGCTTCAAACTCCCATATATCGCGAAAGGATTGACCTAACCCAAAAATTCCTATTGCATCTGAAAGTAGAAACTCGCCCGATTACAACGGTATGTGTATTTTTTCCCTAGGCAATTCTGGTTAAGCGTTTGGAGCAGCAGAATTGCGAAAAATTTTTTGCCTTCTCAACCATTTCTTGGCTTCAAACTCCCATACCTCGCGAACGGATTGACCTAACCCAAAAATTCCTATTGCATCTGAAAGTCGAAACTCGCCCGATTACAACGGTATGTGTATTTTTTCCCTGGGCCATTCTGGTTAAGCGTTTGGAGCAGCAGAATTGCGAAAAATTTTTTGCCTTCTCAACCATTTCTTGGCTTCAAACTCCCATACCTCGCGAACGGATAGACCTAACCCAAAAATTCCTATTGCATCTGAAAGTAGAAACTCGCCCGATTACAACGGTATGTGTATTTTTTCCCTAGGTCATTCTGGTTAAGCGTTTGGAGCAGCAGAATTGCGAAAAATTTTTTGCCTTCTCATCCATTTCTTGGCTTCAAACTCCCATATCTCGCGAACGGATTGACCTAAGCCAAAAATTCCTGTTGCGTCTGAAATTAGAAACTCGCCCGATTACAACGGTATGTGTATTTTTTCCCTAGGCCATTCTGGTTAAGCGTTTGGAGCAGCAGAAGTGCGAAAAATTTTTTGCCTTCTCAACCATTTCTTGGCTTCAAACTCCCATATCTCGCGAACTGATTGACCTAACCCAAAAATTCCTATTGCATCTGAAAGTAGAAATTCGCCCGATTACAACGGTATGTGTATTTTTTCCCTAGGCCATTCTGGTTAAGCGTTTGGAGCCGCAGAATTGCGAAAAATTTTTTGCCTTCTCATACATTTCTTGGCTTCAAACTCCCATATCTCGCGAACGGATTGACCTAACCCAAAAATTCCTATTGCATCTGAAAGTAGAAACACGCCCGATTACATCGGTATGTGTATTTTTTCCCTAGGGCATTCTGGTTAAGCGTTTGGAGCAGCAGAATTGCGAAAAATTTTTTGCCTCCTCAACCATTTCTTGGCTTCAAACTCCCATATCTCGCGAACGGATTGACCTAACCCAAAAATTCCTATTGCATCTGAAAATAGAACCTCGCCCGATTACAGCGGTATGTGTATTTTTTCCCTAGGCCATTCTGGTTAAGCGTTTGGAGCAGCAGAATTGCGAAAAATTTTTTCCTTCTCAACCATTTCTTGGTTTCAAACCCCCATATCTCGCGAACGGATTGACCTGACCCAAAAATTCCTGTCGCGTCTGGAAGTAGAAACTCGCCCGATTACAACGGTATGTGTATTTTTTCCCTAGCCCATTCTGGTTAAGCGTTTGGAGCAGCAGAATTGCGAAAAATTTTTTGCCTTCTCAACCATTTCTTGGCTTCAAACTCCCATATCTCGCGAACGGATAGACCTAACCCAAAAATTCCTATTGCATCTGAAAATAGAACCTCGCCCGATTACAGCGGTATGTGTATTTTTTCCCTAGGCCATTCTGGCTAAGCGTTTGGAGCAGCAGAATTGCGAAAAATTTGTTGTCTTCTCAACCATTTCTTAGCTTCAAACTCCCATATCTCGCGAACGGATTGACCTAACCGAAAAATTCCTATTGCATCTGAAAGTAGAAACTCGCCCGATTACAGCGGTATGTATTTTTTTTCCCTAGGCCATTCTGGTTAAGCGTTTGGAGCAGCAGAATTGCGAAAAATTTTTTGCCTTCTCAACCATTTCTTGGCTTCAAACTCCCATGTCTCGCGAACGGATTGACCTAACCCAAAAATTCCTGTAGCGTCTGGAAGTAGAAACTCGCCCGATTTCAACGGTATATGTATTTTTTCCCTAGCCCATTCTGGTCAAGCGTTTGGAGCAGCAGAATTGCGAAAAATTTGTTGTCTTCTCAACCATTTCTTGGCTTCAAACTCCCATATCTCACGAACGGATTGACCTAACCCAAAAATTCCTATTGCATCTGAAAGTAGAAACTCGCCCGATTACAACGGTCTGTGTATTTTTTCCCTGGGCCATTCTGGTTAAGCGTTTGGAGCAGCAGAAATGCGAATAATTTTTTGCCTTCTCAACCATTTCTTGGCTTCAAACTCCCATATCTCGCGAACGAATTGACCTAACCAAAAAATACCTGTTGCGTCTGAAAGTAGAAACTCGCCCGATTACAGCGGTATGTGTATTTTGTCCCTAGGCCATTCTGGTTAAGCGTTTGGAGCAGCAGAATTGCGAAAAATTTGTTGCCTTCTCTACCATTTCTTAGCTTCAAACTCCCATATCTCGCGAACGGATTGACCTAAGCCAAAAATTCCTGTTGCGTCTGAAAGTAGAAACTCGCCCGATTAGAACGGCATGTGTATTTTTCCCCTAGGGCATTCTGGTTAAGTGTTTGGAGCAGCAGAATTGCGAAAAATTTGTTGTCTTCTCAACCATTTCTTAGCTTCAAACTCCCATATCTCGCGAACGGATTGACCTAACCCCAAAATTCCTATTGCATCTGAAAGTAGAAACTCGCCCGATTACAAAGGTATGTGTATTTTGTCCCTAGGCCATTCTGGTTAAGCGTTTGGAGCAGCAGAATTGCGAAAAATTTGTTGCCTTCTCTACCATTTCTTAGCTTCAAACTCCCATATCTCGCGAACCGATTGACCTAACCCAAAAATTCCTATTGCATCTGAAAGTAGAAACTCGCCCGATTACAACGGTATGTGTATTTTTTCCCTAGGCCATTCTGGTTAAGCGTTTGGAGCAGCAGAAGTGCGAAAAATTTGTTGTCTTCTCAAACATTTCTTAGCTTCAAACTCCCATATCTCGCGAAAGGATTGACCCAACCCAAAAATTCCTATTGCATCTGAAAGTAGAAACTCGCCCGATTACAACGGTATGTGTATTTTTTCCCTAGGCCATTCTGGTTACGCGTTTGGAGCAGCAGAATTGCGAAAAATTTTTTGCCTTCTCAACCATTTCTTGGCTTCAAACTCGCATATCTCGCGAACGGATTGACCTAACCCAAAAATTCCTATTGCATCTGAAAGTCGAACCTCGCCGAATTACAACGGTATGTGTATTTTTTCCCTAGGCCATTCTGGTTAAGCGTTTGGAGCAGCAGAACTGCGAAAAATTTGTGGCCTTCTCAACCATTTCTTGGCTTCAAACTCCCATATCTCGCGAACGGATTGACCTAACCCAAAAATTCCTGTAGCGTCTGGACGTAGAAACTCGCCCGATTACAACGGTAAGTGTATTTTTTCCCTAGGCCATTCTGGTTAAGCGTTTGGAGCAGCAGAATTGCGAAAAATTTGCTGCCTTCTCATACATTTCTTGGCTTCAAACTCCCATATCTCGCGAACGGATTGACCTAAGCCAAAAATTCCTGTTGCGCCTGAAAGTAGAAACTCGCCCGATTACAACGGTATGTGTATTTTTTCCCTAGGCCATTCTGGTTAAGCGTTTGGAGCAGCAGAATTGCGAAAAATTTGTTGTCTTCTCAAACATTTCTTAGCTTCAAACTCCCATATCTCGCGAAAGGATTGACCCAACCCAAAAATTCCTATTGCATCTGAAAGTAGAAACTCGCCCGATTACAACGGTATGTGTATTTTTTCCCTAGGCCATTCTGGTTACGCGTTTGGAGCAGCAGAATTGCGAAAAATTTTTTGCCTTCTCAACCATTTCTTGGCTTCAAACTCGCATATCTCGCGAACGGATTGACCTAACCCAAAAATTCCTATTGCATCTGAAAGTCGAACCTCGCCGAATTACAACGGTATGTGTATTTTTTCCCTAGGCCATTCTGGTTAAGCGTTTGGAGCAGCAGAACTGCGAAAAATTTGTGGCCTTCTCAACCATTTCTTGGCTTCAAACTCCCATATCTCGCGAACGGATTGACCTAACCCAAAAATTCCTGTAGCGTCTGGACGTAGAAACTCGCCCGATTACAACGGTAAGTGTATTTTTTCCCTAGGCCATTCTGGTTAAGCGTTTGGAGCAGCAGAATTGCGAAAAATTTGCTGCCTTCTCATACATTTCTTGGCTTCAAACTCCCATATCTCGCGAACGGATTGACCTAAGCCAAAAATTCCTGTTGCGCCTGAAAGTAGAAACTCGCCCGATTACAACGGTATGTGTATTTTTTCCCTAGGCCATTCTGGTTAAGCGTTTGGAGCAGCAGAATTGCGAAAAATTTTTTCCTTCTCAACCATTTCTTGTCTTCAAACCCCCATATCTCGCGAACGGATTGACCTAACCCAAAAATTCCTGTAGCGTCTGGAAGTAGAAACTCGCCCGATTACAACGGTAAGTGTATTTTTTCCCTAGGCCATTCTGGTTAAGCGTTTGGAGCAGCAGAATTGCGAAAAATTTGTTGCCTTCTCATACATTTCTTAGCTTCAAACTCCCATATCTCGCGAACCGATTGACCTAACCCAAAAATTCCTATTTCATCTGAAAGTAGAAACTCGCCCGATTACAACGGTATGTGTATTTTTTCCCTAGGCCATTCTGGTTAAGCGTTTGGCGCAGCAGAATTGCGAAAAATTTTTTGCCTTCTCAACCATGCCTTGGCTTCAAACTCCCATATCCCGCGAACGGATTGACCTAACCCAAAAATTCCTATTGCATCTGAAAGTAGAAACTCGCCCGATTACAACGGTATGTGTATTTTTTCCCTAGGCCATTCTGGTTACGCGTTTGGAGCAGCAGAATTGCGAAAAATTTTTTGCCTTCTCAACCATTTCTTGGCTTCAAACTCGCATATCTCTCGAACGGATTGACCTAACCCAAAAATTCCTATTGCATCTGAAAGTCGAACCTCGCCGAATTACAACGGTATGTGTATTTTTTCCCTAGGCCATTCTGGTTAAGCGTTTGGAGCAGCAGAACTGCAAAAAATTTGTGGCCTTCTCAACCATTTCTTGGCTCAAACTCCCATATCTCGCGAACGGATTGACCTAACCCAAAAATTCCTGTAGCGTCTGGACGTAGAAACTCGCCCGATTACAACGGTAAGTGTATTTTTTCCCTAGGCCATTCTGGTTAAGCGTTTGGAGCAGCAGAATTGCGAAAAATTTGTTGCCTTCTCATACATTTCTTGGCTTCAAACTCCCATATCTCGCGAACGGATTGACCTAAGCCAAAAATTCCTGTTGCGTCTGAAAGTAGAAACTCGCCCGATTACAACGGTATGTGTATTTTTGCCCTAGGCCACTCTGGTTAAGCATTTGGAGCAGCAGAATTGCGAAAAATTTGTTGCCTTCTCATCCATTTCTTGGCTTCAAACTCCCATATCTCGCGAACGGATTGACCTAACCCAAAAATTCCTATTGCATCTGAAAGTAGAAACTCGCCCGATTACAACGGTATGTGTATTTTTTCATTAGGCCATTCTGGTTAAGCGTTTGGAGCAGCAGAATTGCGAAAAATTTTTTGCCTTCTCAACCATTTCTTGGCTTCAAACTCCCATATCTCGCGAACGGATTGACCTAACCCAAAAATTCCTATTGCATCTGAAAATAGAACCTCGCCCGATTACAGCGGTATGTGTATTTTTTCCCTAGCCCATTCTGGTCAAGCGTTTGGAGCAGCAGAATTGCGAAAAATTTCTTGCCTTCTCAACCATTTCTTGGCTTCAAACTCCCATATCTCGCGAACGGATTGACCTAACCGAAAAATTCCTATTGCATCTGAAAGTAGAAACTCGCCCGATTACAGCGGTATGTATTTTTTTTCCCTAGGCCATTCTGGTTAAGCGTTTGGAAAAGCAGAATTGTGAAAAATTTTTTATCCTTCTCAACCATTTCTTGGCTTCAAACTCCCATATCTCGCGTACGGATTGACCTAACCCAAAAATTCCTGTAGCGTCTGGAAGTAGAAACTCGCCCCATTTCAACGGTATATCTATTTTTTCCCTAGCCCATTCTGGTCAAGCGTTTGGAGCAGCAGAATTGCGAAAAATTTGTTGTCTTCTCAACTATTTCTTGGCTTCAAACTCCCATATCTCACGAACAGATTGACCTAACCCAAAAATTCCTAGTGCATCTGAAAGTAGAAACTCGCCCGATTACAACGGTCTGTGTATTTTTTCCCTAGGCCATTCTGGTTAAGCGTTTGGAGCAGCAGAATTGCGAAAAATTTGTTGTCTTCTCAACTATTTCTTGGCTTCAAACTCCCATATCTCACGAACAGATTGACCTAACCCAAAAATTCCTAGTGCATCTGAAAGTAGAAACTCGCCCGATTACAACGGTCTGTGTATTTTTTCCCTAGGCCATTCTGGTTAAGCGTTTGGAGCAGCACAATTGCGAAAAATTTTTTGCCTTCTCAACCATGCCTTGGCTTCAAACTTCCATATCTCGCGAACGGATTGACCTAACCCAAAAATTCCTATTTCATCTGAAAGTAGAAACTCGCCCGATTACAACGGTATGTGTATTTTTTCCCTAGGCCATTCTGGTTAAGCGTTTGGAGCAGCAGAATTGCGAAAAATTTTTTGCCTTCTCAACCATGCCTTGGCTTCAAACTCCCATATCCCGCGAACGGATTGACCTAACCCAAAAATTCCTATTGCATCTGAAAGTAGAAACTCGCCCGATTACAACGGTATGTGTATTTTTTCCCTAGGCCATTCTGGTTACGCGTTTGGAGCAGCAGAATTGCGAAAAATTTTTTGCCTTCTCAACCATTTCTTGGCTTCAAACTCGCATATCTCTCGAACGGATTGACCTAACCCAAAAATTCCTATTGCATCTGAAAGTCGAACCTCGCCGAATTACAACGGTATGTGTATTTTTTCCCTAGGCCATTCTGGTTAAGCGTTTGGAGCAGCAGAACTGCGAAAAATTTGTGGCCTTCTCAACCATTTCTTGGCTTCAAACTCCCATATCTCGCGAACGGATTGACCTAACCCAAAAATTCCTGTAGCGTCTGGACGTAGAAACTCGCCCGATTACAACGGTAAGTGTATTTTTTCCCTAGGCCATTCTGGTTAAGCGTTTGGAGCAGCAGAATTGCGAAAAATTTGTTGCCTTCTCATACATTTCTTGGCTTCAAACTCCCATATCTCGCGAACGGATTGACCTAAGCCAAAAATTCCTGTTGCGTCTGAAAGTAGAAACTCGCCCGATTACAACGGTATGTGTATTTTTGCCCTAGGCCACTCTGGTTAAGCGTTTGGAGCAGCAGAATTGCGAAAAATTTGTTGCCTTCTCATCCATTTCTTGGCTTCAAACTCCCATATCTCGCGAACGGATTGACCTAACCCAAAAATTCCTATTGCATCTGAAAGTAGAAACTCGCCCGATTACAACGGTATGTGTATTTTTTCATTAGGCCATTCTGGTTAAGCGTTTGGAGCAGCAGAATTGCGAAAAATTTTTTGCCTTCTCAACCATTTCTTGGCTTCAAACTCCCATATCTCGCGAACGGATTGACCTAACCCAAAAATTCCTATTGCATCTGAAAATAGAACCTCGCCCGATTACAGCGGTATGTGTATTTTTTCCCTAGGCCATTCTGGTTAAGCGTTTGGGGCAGCAGAATTGCGAAAAATTTTTTCCTTCTCAACCATTTCTTGGCTTCAAACCCCCATATCTCGCGAACGGATTGACCTAACCCAAAAATTCCTGTAGCGTCTGGAAGTAGAAACTCGCCCGATTACAACGGTATGTGTATTTTTTCCCTA
Source organism: Ptiloglossa arizonensis (assembly GCF_051014685.1). Taxonomy (NCBI): domain Eukaryota; kingdom Metazoa; phylum Arthropoda; class Insecta; order Hymenoptera; family Colletidae; genus Ptiloglossa; species Ptiloglossa arizonensis. Next base: position 150,687 of record NW_027479214.1, on the reverse strand, counting down.
GCCCATTCTGGTCAAGCGTTTGGAGCAGCAGAATTGCGAAAAATTTCTTGCCTTCTCAACCATTTCTTGGCTTCAAACTCCCATATCTCGCGAACGGATTGACCTAACCGAAAAATTCCTATTGCATCTGAAAGTAGAAACTCGCCCGATTACAGCGGTATGTATTTTTTTTCCCTAGGCCATTCTGGTTAAGCGTTTGGAAAAGCAGAATTGCGAAAAATTTTTTATCCTTCTCAACCATTTCTTGGCTTCAAACTCCCATATCTCGCGTACGGATTGACCTAACCCAAAAATTCCTATTGCATCTGAAAGTCGAACCTCGCCGAATTACAACGGTATGTGTATTTTTTCCCTAGGCCATTCTGGTTAAGCGTTTGGAGCAGCAGAACTGCGAAAAATTTGTGGCCTTCTCAACCATTTCTTGGCTTCAAACTCCCATATCTCGCGAACGGATTGACCTAACCCAAAAATTCCTGTAGCGTCTGGACGTAGAAACTCGCCCGATTACAACGGTAAGTGTATTTTTTCCCTAGGCCATTCTGGTTAAGCGTTTGGAGCAGCAGAATTGCGAAAAATTTGTTGCCTTCTCATATATTTCTTGGCTTCAAACTCCCATATCTCGCGAACGGATTGACCTAAGCCAAAAATTCCTGTTGCGTCTGAAAGTAGAAACTCGCCCGATTACAACGGTATGTGTATTTTTGCCCTAGGCCACTCTGGTTAAGCGTTTGGGGCAGCAGAATTGCGAAAAATTTGTTGCCTTCTCATCCATTTCTTGGCTTCAAACTCCCATATCTCGCGAACGGATTGACCTAACCCAAAAATTCCTATTGCATCTGAAAGTAGAAACTCGCCCGATTACAACGGTATGTGTATTTTTTCATTAGGCCATTCTGGTTAAGCGTTTGGAGCAGCAGAATTGCGAAAAATTTTTTGCCTTCTCAACCATTTCTTGGCTTCAAACTCCCATATCTCGCGAACGGATTGACCTAACCCAAAAATTCCTATTGCATCTGAAAATAGAACCTCGCCCGATTACAGCGGTATGTGTATTTTTTCCCTAGGCCATTCTGGTTAAGCGTTTGGAGCAGCAGAATTGCGAAAAATTTTTTCCTTCTCAACCATTTCTTGGCTTCAAACCCCCATATCTCGCGAACGGATTGACCTAACCCAAAAATTCCTGTAGCGTCTACAAGTAGAAACTCGCCCGATTACAACGGTATGTGTATTTTTTCCCTAGCCCATTCTGGTCAAGCGTTTGGAGCAGCAGAATTGCGAAAAATTTCTTGCCTTCTCAACCATTTCTTGGCTTCAAACTCCCATATCTCGCGAACGGATTGACCTAACCGAAAAATTCCTATTGCATCTGAAAGTAGAAACTCGCCCGATTACAGCGGTATGTATTTTTTTTCCCTAGGCCATTCTGGTTAAGCGTTTGGAAAAGCAGAATTGCGAAAAATTTTTTATCCTTCTCAACCATTTCTTGGCTTCAAACTCCCATATCTCGCGTACGGATTGACCTAACCCAAAAATTCCTGTAGCGTCTGGAAGTAGAAACTCGCCCGATTTCAACGGTATATCTATTTTTTCCCTAGCCCATTCTGGTCAAGCGTTTGGAGCAGCAGAATTGCGAAAAATTTGTTGTCTTCTCAACTATTTCTTGGCTTCAAACTCCCATATCTCACGAACAGATTGACCTAACCCAAAAATTCCTAGAGCATCTGAAAGTAGAAACTTGCCCGATTACAACGGTCTGTGTATTTTTTCCCTAGGCCATTCTGGTTAAGCGTTTGGAGCAGCAGAATTGCGAAAAATTTGTTGTCTTCTCAACCATTTCTTAGATTAAAACTCCCATATCTCGCGAACGGATTTGCCTAACCCAAAAATTCCTATTGCATCTGAAAGTAGAAACTCGCCCGATTACAACGGTATGTGTATTTTTTCCCTAGGCCATTCTGGCTAAGCGTTTGGAGCAGCAGAATTGCGAAAAATTTGTTGCCTTCTCTACCATTTCGCAGCTTCAATCTCCCATATCTCGCGAACCGATTGACCTAACCCAAAAATTCCTATTGCATCTGAAAGTAGAAACTCGCCCGATTACAACGGTATGTGTATTTTTTCCCTAGGCCATTCTGGTTAAGCGTTTGGAGCAGCAGAAGTGCGAAAAATTTGTTGTCTTCTCAAACATTTCTTAGCTTCAAACTCCCATATCTCGCGAAAGGATTGACCCAACCCAAAAATTCCTATTGCATCTGAAAGTAGAAACTCGCCCGATTACAACGGTATGTGTATTTTGTCCCTAGGCCATTCTGGTTAAGCGTTTCGAGCAGCAGAATTGCGAAAAATTTGTTGCCTTCTCTACCATTTCTTAGCTTCAAACTCCCATATCTCGCGAACGGATTGACCTAACCCAAAAATTCCTATTGCATCTGAAAATAGAACCTCGCCCGATTACAGCGGTATGTGTATTTTTTCCCTAGGCCATTCTGGTTAAGCGTTTGGAGCAGCAGAATTGCGAAAAATTTTTTGCCTTCTCAACCATTTCTTGGTTTCAAACTCCCATATCTCGCGAACGGATTGACCTAACCCAAAAATTCCTATTGCATCTGAAAATAGAACGTCGCCCGATTACAGCGGTATGTGTATTTTTTCCCTAGGCCATTCTGGTTAAGCGTTTGGAGCAGCAGAATTGCGAAAAATTTTTTCCTTCTCAACCATTTCTTGGCTTCAAACCCCCATATCTCGCGAACGGATTGACCTAACCCAAAAATTCCTGTAGCGTCTGGAAGTAGAAACTCGCCCGATTACAAGGGTATGTGTATTTTTTCCCTAGCCCATTCTGGTCAAGCGTTTGGAGCAGCAGAATTGCGAAAAATTTCTTTCCTTCTCAACCATTTCTTGGCTTCAAACTCCCATATCTCGCGAACGGATTGACCTAACCGAAAAATTCCTATTGCATGTGAAAGTAGAAACTCGCCCGATTACAGCGGTATGTATTTTTTTTCCCTAGGCCATTCTGTTTAAGCGTTTGGAAAAGCAGAATTGCGACAAATTTTTTATCCTTCTCAACCATTTCTTGGCTTCAAACTCCCATATCTCGCGTACGGATTGACCTAACCCAAAAATTCCTGTAGCGTCTGGAAGTAGAAACTCGCCCGATTTCAACGGTATATCTATTTTTTCCCTAGCCCATTCTGGTCAAGCGTTTGGAGCAGCAGAATTGCGAAAAATTTGTTGTCTTCTCAACTATTTCTTGGCTTCAAACTCCCATATCTCACGAACGGATTGACCTAACCCAAAAATTCCTATTGCATCTGAAAGTAGAAACTCGCCCGATTACAACGGTCTGTGTATTTTTTCCCTAGGCCATTCTGGTTAAGCGTTTGGAGCAGCAGAATTGCGAAAAATTTGTTGCCTTCTCTACCATTTCTTAGCTTCAAACTCCCATATCTCGCGAACGGATTGACCTAAGCCAAAAATTCCTGTTGCGTCTGAAAGTAGAAACTCGCCCGATTACAACGGCATGTGTATTTTTTCCCTAGGGCATTCTGGTTAAGCGTTTGGAGCAGCAGAATTGCGAAAAATTTGTTGTCTTCTCAACCATTTCTTAGCTTAAAACTCCCATATCTCGCGAACGGATTGACCTAACCCAAAAATTCCTATTGCATCTGAAAGTAGAAACTCGCCCGATTACAACGGTATGTTTATTTTTTCCCTAGGCCATTCTGGTTAAGCGTTTGGAGCAGCAGAATTGCGAAAAATTTTTTGCCTTCTCAACCATGCCTTGGCTTCAAACTCCCATATCTCCCGAACGGATTGACCTAACCCAAAAATTCCTATTGCATCTGAAAGTAGAAACTCGCCCGATTACAACGGTATGTGTATTTTTTCCCTAGGCCATTCTGGTTAAGCGTTTGGAGCAGCAGAATTGCGAAAAATTTTTTGCCTTCTCAACCATGCCTTGGCTTCAAACTCCCATATCTCACGAACGGATTGACCTAACCCAAAAATTCCTATTGCATCTGAAAGTAGAAACTCGCCCGATTACAACGGTATGTGTATTTTGTCCCTAGGCCATTCTGGCTAAGCGTTTGGAGCAGCAGAATTGCGAAAAATTTGTTGCCTTCTCTACCATTTCTTAGCTTCAAACTCCCATATCTCGCGAACCGATTGACCTAACCCAAAAATTCCTATTGCATCTGAAAGTCGAACCTCGCCCGATTACAACGGTATGTGTATTTTGTCCCTAGGCCATTCTGGTTAAGCGTTTGGAGCAGCAGAATTGCGAAAAATTTGTTGCCTTCTCTACCATTTCTTAGCTTCAAACTCCCATATCTCGCGAACCGATTGACCTAACCCAAAAATTCCTATTGCATCTGAAAGTAGAAACTCGCCCGATTACAACGGTATGTGTATTTTTTCCCTAGGCCATTCTGGTTAAGCGTTTGGAGCAGCAGAAGTGCGAAAAATTTGTTGTCTTCTCAAACATTTCTTAGCTTCAAACTCCCATATCTCGCGAAAGGATTGACCCAACCCAAAAATTCCTATTGCATCTGAATGTAGAAACTCGCCCGATTACAACGGTATGTGTATTTTTTCCCTAGGCCATTCTGGTTAAGCGTTTGGAGCAGCAGAACTGCGAAAAATTTGTTGCCTTCTCAACCACTTCTTGGCTTCAAACTCCCATATCTCGCGAACGGATTGACCTAACCCAAAAATTCCCCTAGCGTCTGGACGTAGAAACTCGCCCGATTACAACGGTAAGTGTATTTTTTCCCTAGGCCATTCTGGTTAAGCGTTTGGAGCAGCAGAATTGCGAAAAATTTGTTGCCTTCTCATACATTTCTTGGCTTCAAACTCCCATATCTCGCGAACGGATTGACCTAAGCCAAAAATTCCTGTTGCGTCTGAAAGTAGAAACTCGCCCGATTACAAAGGTATGTGTATTTTTGCCCTAGGCCACTCTGTTTAAGCGTTTGGAGCAGCAGAAATGCGAAAAATTTGTTGCCTTCTCATCCATTTCTTGGCTTCAAACTCCCATATCTCGCGAACGGATTGACTTAACCCAAAAATTCCTATTGCATCTGAAAGTAGAAACTCGCCCGATTACAACGGTATGTGTATTTTTTCCCTAGACCATTATGGTTAAGCGTTTGGAGCAGCAGAATTGCGAAAAATTTGTTCCTTCTCAACCATTTCTTGGCTTCAAACCCCCATATCTCGCGAACGGATAGACCTAACCCAAAAATTCCTGTAGCGTCTGGAAGTAGAAACTCGCCCGAATACAACGGTATGTGTATTTTTTCCCTAGCCCATTCTGGTCAAGCGTTTGGAGCAGCAGAATTGCGAAAAATTTCTTGCCTTCTCAACCATTTCTTAGCTTCAAACTCCCACATCTCGCGAACCGATTGACCTAACCCAAAAATTCCTATTGCATCTGAAAGTAGAAACTCGCCCGATTACAACGGTATGTGTATTTTTTCCCTAGGCCATTCTGGTTAAGCGTTTGGAGCAGCAGAAGTGCGAAAAATTTGTTGTCTTCTCAAACATTTCTTAGCTTCAAACTCCCATATCTCGCGAAAGGATTGACCCAACCCAAAAATTCCTATTGCATCTGAATGTAGAAACTCGCCCGATTACAACGGTATGTGTATTTTTTCCCTAGGCCATTCTGGTTAAGCGTTTGGAGCAGCAGAACTGCGAAAAATTTGTTGCCTTCTCAACCACTTCTTGGCTTCAAACTCCCATATCTCGCGAACGGATTGACCTAACCCAAAAATTCCCCTAGCGTCTGGACGTAGAAACTCGCCCGATTACAACGGTAAGTGTATTTTTTCCCTAGGCCATTCTGGTTAAGCGTTTGGAGCAGCAGAATTGCGAAAAATTTGTTGCCTTCTCATACATTTCTTGGCTTCAAACTCCCATATCTCGCGAACGGATTGACCTAAGCCAAAAATTCCTGTTGCGTCTGAAAGTAGAAACTCGCCCGATTACAAAGGTATGTGTATTTTTGCCCTAGGCCACTCTGTTTAAGCGTTTGGAGCAGCAGAAATGCGAAAAATTTGTTGCCTTCTCATCCATTTCTTGGCTTCAAACTCCCATATCTCGCGAACGGATTGACTTAACCCAAAAATTCCTATTGCATCTGAAAGTAGAAACTCGCCCGATTACAACGGTATGTGTATTTTTTCCCTAGACCATTATGGTTAAGCGTTTGGAGCAGCAGAATTGCGAAAAATTTGTTCCTTCTCAACCATTTCTTGGCTTCAAACCCCCATATCTCGCGAACGGATAGACCTAACCCAAAAATTCCTGTAGCGTCTGGAAGTAGAAACTCGCCCGAATACAACGGTATGTGTATTTTTTCCCTAGCCCATTCTGGTCAAGCGTTTGGAGCAGCAGAATTGCGAAAAATTTCTTGCCTTCTCAACCATTTCTTAGCTTCAAACTCCCACATCTCGCGAACCGATTGACCTAACCCAAAAATTCCTATTGCATCTGAAAGTAGAAACTCGCCCGATTACAACGGTATGTTTATTTTTTCCCTAGGCCATTCTGGTTAAGCGTTTGGAGCAGCAGAATTGCGAAAAATTTTTTGCCTTCTCAACCATGCCTTGGCTTCAAACTCCCATATCTCACGAACGGATTGACCTAACCCAAAAATTCCTATTGGATCTGAAAGTAGAAACTCGCCCGATTACAACGGTATGTGTATTTTTTCCCTAGGCCATTCTGCTTAAGCGTTTGGAGCAGCAGAAGTGCGAAAAATTTGTTGTCTTCTCAAACATTTCTTAGCTTCAAACTTCCATATCTCGCGAAAGGATTGACCCAACCCAAAAATTCCTATTGCATCTGAAAGTAGAAACTCGCCCGTTTACATCGGTATGTGTAATTTTTTCCCTAGGCCATTCTGGTTAAGCGTTTGGAGCAGCAGAATTGCGAAAAATTTTTTGCCTTCTCAACCATTTCTTGGCTTCAAACTCGCATATCTCGCGAACGGATTGACCTAACCCAAAAATTCCTATTGCATCTGAAAGTCGAACCTCGCCGAATTACAACGGTATGTGTATTTTTTCCCTAGGCCATTCTGGTTAAGCGTTTGGAGCAGCAGAACTGCGAAAAATTTGTTGCCTTCTCAACCATTTCTTGGCTTCAAACTCCCATATCTCGCGAACGGATTCACCTAACCCAAAAATTCCTGTAGCGTCTGGACGTAGAAACTCGCCCGATTACAACGGTAAGTGTATTTTTTCCCTAGGCCATTCTGGTTAAGCGTTTGGAGCAGCAGAATTGCGAAAAATTTGTTGCCTTCTCATACATTTCTTGGCTTCAAACTCCCATATCTCGCGAACGGATTGACCTAAGCCAAAAATTCCTGTTGCGTCTGAAAGTAGAAACTCGCCCGATTACAACGGTATGTGTATTTTTGCCCTAGGCCACTCTGGTTAAGCGTTTGGAGCAGCAGAATTGCGAAAAATTTTTTGCCTTCTCAACCATTTCTTGGCTTCAAACTCGCATATCTCACGAACGGATTGACCTAACCCAAAAATTCCTATTGCATCTGAAAGTAGAAACTCGCCCGATTACAACGGTATGTGTATTTTTTCCCTAGGCCATTCTGGTTAAGCGTTTGGAGCAGCAGAAATGCGAATAATTTTTTGCCTTCTCAACCATTTCTTGGCTTCAAACTCCCATATCTCGCGAACGGATTGACCTAACCCAAAAATACCTGTTGCGTCTGAAAGTAGAAACTCGCCCGATTACAACGGTATGTGTATTTTTTCCCTAGCCCGTTCTGGTCAAGCGTTTGGAGCAGCAGAATTGCGAAAAATTTGTTGTCTTCTCAACCATTTCTTAGCTTCAAACTCCCATATCTCGCGAACGGATTGACCTAACCCCAAAATTCCTATTGCATCTGAAAGTAGAAACTCGCCCGATTACAACGGTATGTGTATTTTGTCCCTAGGCCATTCTGGTTAAGCGTTTGGAGCAGCAGAATTGCGGAAAATTTGTTGCCTTCTCTACCATTCCTTAGCTTCAAACTCCCATATCTCGCGAACCGATTGACCTAACCCAAAAATTCCTATTGCATCTGAAAGTAGAATCTCGCCCGATTACAACGGTATGTGTATTTTTTCCCTAGGCCATTCTGGTTAAGCGTTTGGAGCAGCAGAATTGCGAAAAATTTGTGGTCTTCTCAAACATTTCTTAGCTTCAAACTCCCATATCTCGCGAAAGGATTGACCCAACCCAAAAATTCATATTGCATCTGAAAGTAGAAACTCGCCCGATTACAACGGTATGTGTATTTTTTCCCTAGGCCATTCTGGTTAAGCGTTTGGAGCAGCAGAATTGCGAAAAATTTTTTGCCTTCTCAACCATTTCTTGGCTTCAAACTCGCATATCTCGCGAACGGATTGACCTAACCCAAAAATTCCTATTGCATCTGAAAGTCGAACCTCGCCGAATTACAACGGTATGTGTATTTTTTCCCTAGGCCATTCTGGTTAAGCGTTTGGAGCAGCAGAACTGCGAAAAATTTGTGGCCTTCTCAACCATTTCTTGGCTTCAAACTCCCATATCTCGCGAACGGATTGACCTAACCCAAAAATTCCTGTAGCGTCTGGACGTAGAAACTCGCCCGATTACAACGGTAAGTGTATTTTTTCCCTAGGCCATTCTGGTTAAGCGTTTGGAGCAGCAGAATTGCGAAAAATTTGTTGCCTTCTCATACATTTCTTGGCTTCAAACTCCCATATCTCGCGAACGGATTGACCTAAGCCAAAAATTCCTGTTGCGTCTGAAAGTAGAAACTCGCCCGATTACAAAGGTATGTGTATTTTTGCCCTAGGCCACTCTGTTTAAGCGTTTGGAGCAGCAGAAATGCGAAAAATTTGTTGCCTTCTCATCCATTTCTTGGCTTCAAACTCCCATATCTCGCGAACGGATTGACTTAACCCAAAAATTCCTATTGCATCTGAAAGTAGAAACTCGCCCGATTACAACGGTATGTGTATTTTTTCCCTAGACCATTATGGTTAAGCGTTTGGAGCAGCAGAATTGCGAAAAATTTGTTCCTTCTCAACCATTTCTTGGCTTCAAACCCCCATATCTCGCGAACGGATAGACCTAACCCAAAAATTCCTGTAGCGTCTGGAAGTAGAAACTCGCCCGATTACAACGGTATGTGTATTTTTTCCCTAGCCCATTCTGGTCAAGCGTTTGGAGCAGCAGAATTGCGAAAAATTTCTTGCCTTCTCAACCATTTCTTAGCTTCAAACTCCCACATCTCGCGAACCGATTGACCTAACCCAAAAATTCCTATTGCATCTGAAAGTAGAAACTCGCCCGATTACAACGGTATGTTTATTTTTTCCCTAGGCCATTCTGGTTAAGCGTTTGGAGCAGCAGAATTGCGAAAAATTTTTTGCCTTCTCAACCATGCCTTGGCTTCAAACTCCCATATCTCACGAACGGATTGACCTAACCCAAAAATTCCTATTGGATCTGAAAGTAGAAACTCGCCCGATTACAACGGTATGTGTATTTTTTCCCTAGGCCATTCTGCTTAAGCGTTTGGAGCAGCAGAAGTGCGAAAAATTTGTTGTCTTCTCAAACATTTCTTAGCTTCAAACTTCCATATCTCGCGAAAGGATTGACCCAACCCAAAAATTCCTATTGCATCTGAAAGTAGAAACTCGCCCGTTTACATCGGTATGTGTAATTTTTTCCCTAGGCCATTCTGGTTAAGCGTTTGGAGCAGCAGAATTGCGAAAAATTTTTTGCCTTCTCAACCATTTCTTGGCTTCAAACTCGCATATCTCGCGAACGGATTGACCTAACCCAAAAATTCCTATTGCATCTGAAAGTCGAACCTCGCCGAATTACAACGGTATGTGTATTTTTTCCCTAGGCCATTCTGGTTAAGCGTTTGGAGCAGCAGAACTGCGAAAAATTTGTTGCCTTCTCAACCATTTCTTGGCTTCAAACTCCCATATCTAGCGAACGGATTCACCTAACCCAAAAATTCCTGTAGCGTCTGGACGTAGAAACTCGCCCGATTACAACGGTAAGTGTATTTTTTCCCTAGGCCATTCTGGTTAAGCGTTTGGAGCAGCAGAATTGCGAAAAATTTGTTGCCTTCTCATACATTTCTTGGCTTCAAACTCCCATATCTCGCGAACGGATTGACCTAAGCCAAAAATTCCTGTTGCGTCTGAAAGTAGAAACTCGCCCGATTACAACGGTATGTGTATTTTTGCCCTAGGCCACTCTGGTTAAGCGTTTGGAGCAGCAGAATTGCGAAAAATTTGTTGTCTTCTCAACCATTTCTTAGCTTCAAACTCCCATATCTCGCGAACGGATTGACCTAACCCCAAAATTCCTATTGCATCTGAAAGTAGAAACTCGCCCGATTACAACGGTATGTGTATTTTGTCCCTAGGCCATTCTGGTTAAGCGTTTGGAGCAGCAGAATTGCGGAAAATTTGTTGCCTTCTCTACCATTCCTTAGCTTCAAACTCCCATATCTCGCGAACCGATTGACCTAACCCAAAAATTCCTATTGCATCTGAAAGTAGAATCTCGCCCGATTACAACGGTATGTGTATTTTTTCCCTAGGCCATTCTGGTTAAGCGTTTGGAGCAGCAGAATTGCGAAAAATTTGTGGTCTTCTCAAACATTTCTTAGCTTCAAACTCCCATATCTCGCGAAAGGATTGACCCAACCCAAAAATTCATATTGCATCTGAAAGTAGAAACTCGCCCGATTACAACGGTATGTGTATTTTTTCCCTAGGCCATTCTGGTTAAGCGTTTGGAGCAGCAGAATTGCGAAAAATTTTTTGCCTTCTCAACCATTTCTTGGCTTCAAACTCGCATATCTCGCGAACGGATTGACCTAACCCAAAAATTCCTATTGCATCTGAAAGTCGAACCTCGCCGAATTACAACGGTATGTGTATTTTTTCCCTAGGCCATTCTGGTTAAGCGTTTGGAGCAGCAGAACTGCGAAAAATTTGTGGCCTTCTCAACCATTTCTTGGCTTCAAACTCCCATATCTCGCGAACGGATTGACCTAACCCAAAAATTCCTGTAGCGTCTGGACGTAGAAACTCGCCCGATTACAACGGTAAGTGTATTTTTTCCCTAGGCCATTCTGGTTAAGCGTTTGGAGCAGCAGAATTGCGAAAAATTTGTTGCCTTCTCATACATTTCTTGGCTTCAAACTCCCATATCTCGCGAACGGATTGACCTAAGCCAAAAATTCCTGTTGCGTCTGAAAGTAGAAACTCGCCCGATTACAAAGGTATGTGTATTTTTGCCCTAGGCCACTCTGTTTAAGCGTTTGGAGCAGCAGAAATGCGAAAAATTTGTTGCCTTCTCATCCATTTCTTGGCTTCAAACTCCCATATCTCGCGAACGGATTGACTTAACCCAAAAATTCCTATTGCATCTGAAAGTAGAAACTCGCCCGATTACAACGGTATGTGTATTTTTTCCCTAGACCATTATGGTTAAGCGTTTGGAGCAGCAGAATTGCGAAAAATTTGTTCCTTCTCAACCATTTCTTGGCTTCAAACCCCCATATCTCGCGAACGGATAGACCTAACCCAAAAATTCCTGTAGCGTCTGGAAGTAGAAACTCGCCCGATTACAACGGTATGTGTATTTTTTCCCTAGCCCATTCTGGTCAAGCGTTTGGAGCAGCAGAATTGCGAAAAATTTCTTGCCTTCTCAACCATTTCTTAGCTTCAAACTCCCACATCTCGCGAACCGATTGACCTAACCCAAAAATTCCTATTGCATCTGAAAGTAGAAACTCGCCCGATTACAACGGTATGTTTATTTTTTCCCTAGGCCATTCTGGTTAAGCGTTTGGAGCAGCAGAATTGCGAAAAATTTTTTGCCTTCTCAACCATGCCTTGGCTTCAAACTCCCATATCTCACGAACGGATTGACCTAACCCAAAAATTCCTATTGGATCTGAAAGTAGAAACTCGCCCGATTACAACGGTATGTGTATTTTTTCCCTAGGCCATTCTGCTTAAGCGTTTGGAGCAGCAGAAGTGCGAAAAATTTGTTGTCTTCTCAAACATTTCTTAGCTTCAAACTTCCATATCTCGCGAAAGGATTGACCCAACCCAAAAATTCCTATTGCATCTGAAAGTAGAAACTCGCCCGTTTACATCGGTATGTGTAATTTTTTCCCTAGGCCATTCTGGTTAAGCGTTTGGAGCAGCAGAATTGCGAAAAATTTTTTGCCTTCTCAACCATTTCTTGGCTTCAAACTCGCATATCTCGCGAACGGATTGACCTAACCCAAAAATTCCTATTGCATCTGAAAGTCGAACCTCGCCGAATTACAACGGTATGTGTATTTTTTCCCTAGGCCATTCTGGTTAAGCGTTTGGAGCAGCAGAACTGCGAAAAATTTGTTGCCTTCTCAACCATTTCTTGGCTTCAAACTCCCATATCTCGCGAACGGATTCACCTAACCCAAAAATTCCTGTAGCGTCTGGACGTAGAAACTCGCCCGATTACAACGGTAAGTGTATTTTTTCCCTAGGCCATTCTGGTTAAGCGTTTGGAGCAGCAGAATTGCGAAAAATTTGTTGCCTTCTCATACATTTCTTGGCTTCAAACTCCCATATCTCGCGAACGGATTGACCTAAGCCAAAAATTCCTGTTGCGTCTGAAAGTAGAAACTCGCCCGATTACAACGGTATGTGTATTTTTGCCCTAGGCCACTCTGGTTAAGCGTTTGGAGCAGCAGAATTGCGAAAAATTTTTTGCCTTCTCAACCATTTCTTGGCTTCAAACTCGCATATCTCACGAACGGATTGACCTAACCCAAAAATTCCTATTGCATCTGAAAGTAGAAACTCGCCCGATTACAACGGTATGTGTATTTTTTCCCTAGGCCATTCTGGTTAAGCGTTTGGAGCAGCAGAAATGCGAATAATTTTTTGCCTTCTCAACCATTTCTTGGCTTCAAACTCCCATATCTCGCGAACGGATTGACCTAACCCAAAAATACCTGCTGCGTCTGAAAGTAGAAACTCGCCCGATTACAACGGTATGTGTATTTTTTCCCTAGCCCGTTCTGGTCAAGCGTTTGGAGCAGCAGAATTGCGAAAAATTTGTTGTCTTCTCAACCATTTCTTAGCTTCAAACTCCCATATCTCGCGAACGGATTGACCTAACCCCAAAATTCCTATTGCATCTGAAAGTAGAAACTCGCCCGATTACAACGGTATGTGTATTTTGTCCCTAGGCCATTCTGGTTAAGCGTTTGGAGCAGCAGAATTGCGGAAAATTTGTTGCCTTCTCTACCATTCCTTAGCTTCAAACTCCCATATCTCGCGAACCGATTGACCTAACCCAAAAATTCCTATTGCATCTGAAAGTAGAATCTCGCCCGATTACAACGGTATGTGTATTTTTTCCCTAGGCCATTCTGGTTAAGCGTTTGGAGCAGCAGAATTGCGAAAAATTTGTGGTCTTCTCAAACATTTCTTAGCTTCAAACTCCCATATCTCGCGAAAGGATTGACCCAACCCAAAAATTCATATTGCATCTGAAAGTAGAAACTCGCCCGATTACAACGGTATGTGTATTTTTTCCCTAGGCCATTCTGGTTAAGCGTTTGGAGCAGCAGAATTGCGAAAAATTTTTTGCCTTCTCAACCATTTCTTGGCTTCAAACTCGCATATCTCGCGAACGGATTGACCTAACCCAAAAATTCCTATTGCATCTGAAAGTCGAACCTCGCCGAATTACAACGGTATGTGTATTTTTTCCCTAGGCCATTCTGGTTAAGCGTTTGGAGCAGCAGAACTGCGAAAAATTTGTGGCCTTCTCAACCATTTCTTGGCTTCAAACTCCCATATCTCGCGAACGGATTGACCTAACCCAAAAATTCCTGTAGCGTCTGGACGTAGAAACTCGCCCGATTACAACGGTAAGTGTATTTTTTCCCTAGGCCATTCTGGTTAAGCGTTTGGAGCAGCAGAATTGCGAAAAATTTGTTGCCTTCTCATACATTTCTTGGCTTCAAACTCCCATATCTCGCGAACGGATTGACCTAAGCCAAAAATTCCTGTAGCGTCTGGACGTAGAAACTCGCCCGATTACAACGGTAAGTGTATTTTTTCCCTAGGCCATTCTGGTTAAGCGTTTGGAGCAGCAGAATTGCGAAAAATTTGTTGCCTTCTCATACATTTCTTGGCTTCAAACTCCCATATCTCGCGAAAGGATTGACCCAACCCAAAAATTCCTATTGCATCTGAATGTAGAAACTCGCCCGATTACAACGGTATGTGTATTTTTTCCCTAGGCCATTCTGGTTAAGCGTTTGGAGCAGCAGAACTGCGAAAAATTTGTTGACTTCTCAACCACTTCTTGGCTTCAAACTCCCATATCTCGCGAACGGATTGACCTAACCCAAAAATTCCCCTAGCGTCTGGACGTAGAAACTCGCCCGATTACAACGGTAAGTGTATTTTTTCCCTAGGCCATTCTGGTTAAGCGTTTGGAGCAGCAGAATTGCGAAAAATTTGTTGCCTTCTCATACATTTCTTGGCTTCAAACTCCCATATCTCGCGAACGGATTGACCTAAGCCAAAAATTCCTGTTGCGTCTGAAAGTAGAAACTCGCCCGATTACAAAGGTATGTGTATTTTTGCCCTAGGCCACTCTGTTTAAGCGGTTGGAGCAGCAGAAATGCGAAAAATTTGTTGCCTTCTCATCCATTTCTTGGCTTCAAACTCCCATATCTCGCGAACGGATTGACCTAACCCAAAAATTCCTATTGCATCTGAAAGTAGAAACTCGCCCGATTACAACGGTATGTGTATTTTTTCCCTAGACCATTATGGTTAAGCGTTTGGAGCAGCAGAATTGCGAAAAATTTGTTCCTTCTCAACCATTTCTTGGCTTCAAACCCCCATATCTCGCGAACGGATAGACCTAACCCAAAAATTCCTGTAGCGTCTGGAAGTAGAAACTCGCCCGATTACAACGGTATGTGTATTTTTCCCTAGCCCATTCTGGTCAAGCGTTTGGAGCAGCAGAATTGCGAAAAATTTCTTGCCTTCTGAACCATTTCTTAGCTTCAAACTCCCACATCTCGCGAACCGATTGACCTAACCCAAAAATTCCTATTGCATCTGAAAGTAGAAACTCGCCCGATTACAACGGTAAGTGTATTTTTTCCCTAGGCCATTCTGGTTAAGCGTTTGGAGCAGCAGAATTGCGAAAAATTTGTTGCCTTCTCATACATTTCTTGGCTTCAAACTCCCATATCTCGCGAACGGATTGACCTAAGCCAAAAATTCCTGTTGCGTCTGAAAGTAGAAACTCGCCCGATTACAACGGTATGTGTATTTTTTCCCTAGGGCATTCTGGTTACGCGTTTGGAGCAGCAGAATTGCGAAAAATTTTTTGCCTTCTCAACCATGCCTTGGCTTCAAACTCCCATATCTCACGAACGGATTGACCTAACCCAAAAATTCCTATTGCATCTGAAAGTAGAAACTCGCCCGATTACAACGGTATGTGTATTTTTTCCCTAGGCCATTCTGGTTAAGCGTTTGGAGCAGCAGAATTGCGAAAAATTTGTGGTCTTCTCAAACATTTCTTAGCTTCAAACTCCCATATCTCGCGAAAGGATTGACCCAACTCAAAAATTCATATTGCATCTGAAAGTAGAAACTCGCCCGATTACAACGGTATGTGTATTTTTTCCCTAGGCCATTCTGGTTAAGCGTTTGGAGCAGCAGAATTGCGAAAAATTTTTTGCCTTCTCAACCATTTCTTGGCTTCAAACTCGCATATCTCGCGAACGGATTGACCTAACCCAAAAATTCCTATTGCATCTGAAAGTCGAACCTCGCCGAATTACAACGGTATGTGTATTTTTTCCCTAGGCCATTCTGGTTAAGCGTTTGGAGCAGCAGAACTGCGAAAAATTTGTGGCCTTCTCAACCATTTCTTGGCTTCAAACTCCCATATCTCGCGAACGGATTGACCTAACCCAAAAATTCCTGTAGCGTCTGGACGTAGAAACTCGCCCGATTACAACGGTAAGTGTATTTTTTCCCTAGGCCATTCTGGTTAAGCGTTTGGAGCAGCAGAATTGCGAAAAATTTGTTGCCTTCTCATACATTTCTTGGCTTCAATCTCCCATATCTCGCGAACGGATTGACCTAAGCCAAAAATTCCTGTTGCGTCTGAAAGTAGAAACTCGCCCGATTACAACGGTATGTGTATTTTTTCCCTAGGGCATTCTGGTTACGCGTTTGGAGCAGCAGAATTGCGAAAAATTTTTTGCCTTCTCAACCATGCCTTGGCTTCAAACTCCCATATCTCACGAACGGATTGACCTAACCCAAAAATTCCTATTGCATCTGAAAGTAGAAACTCGACCGATTACAACGGTATGTGTATTTTTTCCCTAGGCCATTTTGGTTAAGCGTTTGGAGCAGCAGAATTGCGAAAAATTTGTTGCCTTCTCTACCATTTCTTAGCTTCAAACTCCCATATCTCGCGAACCGATTGACCTAACCCAAAAATTCCTATTGCATCTGAAAGTAGAAACTCGCCCGATTACAACGGTATGTGTATTTTTTCCCTAGGCCATTCTGGTTAAGCGTTTGGAGCAGCAGAATTGCGAAAAATTTTTTGCCTTCTCAACCATTTCTTAGCTTCAAACTCCCATATCTCGCGAACGGATTGACCTAACCCCAAAATTCCTATTGCATCTGAAAGTAGAAACTCGACCGATTACAACGGTATGTGTATTTTGTCCCTAGGCCATTCTGGTTAAGCGTTTGGAGCAGCAGAATTGCGAAAAATTTGTTGCCTTCTCATCCATTTCTTGGCTTCAAACTCCCATATCTCGCGAACGGATTGACCTAACCCAAAAATTCCTATTGCATATGAAAGTAGAAACTCGCCCGATTACAACGGTATGTGTATTTTTTCATTAGGCCATTCTGGTTAAGCGTTTGGAGCAGCAGAATTGCGAAAAATTTTTTGCCGTCTCAACCATTTCTTGGCTTCAAACTCCCATATCTCGCGAACGGATTGACCTAACCCAAAAATTCCTATTGCATCTGAAAATAGAACCTCGCCCGATTACAACGGTATGTGTATTTTTTCCCTAGGCCATTCTGGTTAAGCGTTTGGAGCAGCAGAACTGCGAAAAATTTGTGGCCTTCTCAACCATTTCTTGGCTTCAAACTCCCATATCTCGCGAACGGATTGACCTAACCCAAAAATTCCTGTAGCGTCTGGACGTAGAAACTCGCCCGATTACAACGGTAAGTGTATTTTTTCCCTAGGCCATTCTGGTTAAGCGTTTGGAGCAGCAGAATTGCGAAAAATTTGTTGCCTTCTCATACACTTCTTGGCTTCAAACTCCCATATCTCGCGAACGGATTGACCTAAGCCAAAAATTCCTGTTGCGTCTGAAAGTAGAAACTCGCCCGATTACAACGGTATGTGTATTTTTGCCCTAGGCCACTCTGGTTAAGCGTTTGGAGCAGCAGAATTGCGAAAAATTTGTTGCCTTCTCATCCATTTCTTGGCTTCAAACTCCCATATCTCGCGAACGGATTGACCTAACCCAAAAATTCCTATTGCATCTGAAAGTAGAAACTCGCCCGATTACAACGGTATGTGTATTTTTTCATTAGGCCATTCTGGTTAAGCGTTTGGAGCAGCAGAATTGCGAAAAATTTTTTGCCTTCTCAACCATTTCTTGGCTTCAAACTCCCATATCTCGCGAACGGATTGACCTAACCGAAAAATTCCTATTGCATCTGAAAGTAGAGACTCGCCCGATTACAGCGGTATGTATTTTTTTTCCCTAGGCCATTCTGGTTAAGCGTTTGGAAATGCAGAATTGCGAAAAATTTTTTATCCTTCTCAACCATTTCTTGGCTTCAAACTCCCATATCTCGCGTACGGATTGACCTAACCCAAAAATTCCTGTAGCGTCTGGAAGTAGAAACTCGCCCGATTTCAACGGTATATGTATTTTTTCCCTAGCCCATTCTGGTCAAGCGTTTGGAGCAGCAGAATTGCGAAAAATTTGTTGTCTTCTCAACTATTTCTTGGCTTCAAACTCCCATATCTCATGAACGGATTGACCTAACCCAAAAATTCATATTGCATCTGAAAGTAGAAACTCGCCCGATTACAACGGTATGTGTATTTTTTCCCTAGGCCATTCTGGTTAAGCGTTTGGAGCAGCAGAATTGCGAAAAATTTTTTGCCTTCTCAACCATTTCTTGGCTTCAAACTCGCATATCTCGCGAACGGATTGACCTAACCCAAAAATTCCTATTGCATCTGAAAGTCGAACCTCGCCGAATTACAACGGTATGTGTATTTTTTCCCTAGGCCATTCTGGTTAAGCGTTTGGAGCAGCAGAACTGCGAAAAATTTGTGGCCTTCTCAACCATTTCTTGGCTTCAAACTCCCATATCTCGCGAACGGATTGACCTAACCCAAAAATTCCTGTAGCGTCTGGACGTAGAAACTCGCCCGATTACAACGGTAAGTGTATTTTTTCCCTAGGCCATTCTGGTTAAGCGTTTGGAGCAGCAGAATTGCGAAAAATTTGTTGCCTTCTCATACATTTCTTGGCTTCAATCTCCCATATCTCGCGAACGGATTGACCTAAGCCAAAAATTCCTGTTGCGTCTGAAAGTAGAAACTCGCCCGATTACAACGGTATGTGTATTTTTTCCCTAGGGCATTCTGGTTACGCGTTTGGAGCAGCAGAATTGCGAAAAATTTTTTGCCTTCTCAACCATGCCTTGGCTTCAAACTCCCATATCTCACGAACGGATTGACCTAACCCAAAAATTCCTATTGCATCTGAAAGTAGAAACTCGACCGATTACAACGGTATGTGTATTTTTTCCCTAGGCCATTTTGGTTAAGCGTTTGGAGCAGCAGAATTGCGAAAAATTTGTTGCCTTCTCTACCATTTCTTAGCTTCAAACTCCCATATCTCGCGAACCGATTGACCTAACCCAAAAATTCCTATTGCATCTGAAAGTAGAAACTCGCCCGATTACAACGGTATGTGTATTTTTTCCCTAGGCCATTCTGGTTAAGCGTTTGGAGCAGCAGAATTGCGAAAAATTTTTTGCCTTCTCAACCATTTCTTAGCTTCAAACTCCCATATCTCGCGAACGGATTGACCTAACCCCAAAATTCCTATTGCATCTGAAAGTAGAAACTCGACCGATTACAACGGTATGTGTATTTTGTCCCTAGGCCATTCTGGTTAAGCGTTTGGAGCAGCAGAATTGCGAAAAATTTGTTGCCTTCTCTACCATTTCTTAGCTTCAAACTCCCATATCTCGCGAACCGATTGACCTAACCCAAAAATTCCTATTGCATCTGAAAGTAGAAACTCGCCCGATTACAACGGTATGTGTATTTTTTCCCTAGGCCATTCTGGTTAAGCGTTTGGAGCAGCAGAAGTGCGAAAAATTTGTTGTCTTCTCAAACATTTCTTAGCTTCAAACTCCCATATCTCGCGAAAGGATTGACCCAACCCAAAAATTCCTATTGCATCTGAAAGTAGAAACTCGCCCGATTACAACGGTATGTGTATTTTTTCCCTAGGCCATTCTGGTTAAGCGTTTGGAGCAGCAGAATTGCGAAAAATTTTTTGCCTTCTCAACTATTTCTTGGCTTCAAACTCGCATATCTCGCGAACGGATTGACCTAACCCAAAAATTCCTATTGCATCTGAAAGTCGAACCTCGCCGAATTACAACGGTATGTGTATTTTTTCCCTAGGCCATTCTGGTTAAGCGTTTGGAGCAGCAGAACTGCGAAAAATTTGTGGCCTTCTCAACCATTTCTTGGCTTCAAACTCCCATATCTCGCGAACGGATTGACCTAACCCAAAAATTCCTGTAGCGTCTGGACGTAGAAACTCGCCCGATTACAACGGTAAGTGTATTTTTTCCCTAGGCCATTCTGGTTAAGCGTTTGGAGCAGCAGAATTGCGAAAAATTTGTTGCCTTCTCATACATTTCTTGGCTTCAAACTCCCATATCTCGCGAACGGATTAACCTAAGCCAAAAATTCCTGTTGCGTCTGAAAGTAGAAACTCGCCCGATTACAACGGTATGTGTATTTTTGCCCTAGGCCACTCTGGTTAAGCTTTTGGAGCCGCAGAATTGCGAAAAATTTGTTGCCTTCTCATCCATTTCTTGGCTTCAAACTCCCATATCTCGCGAACGGATTGACCTAACCCAAAAATTCCTATTGCATATGAAAGTAGAAACTCGCCCGATTACAACGGTATGTGTATTTTTTCATTAGGCCATTCTGGTTAAGCGTTTGGAGCAGCAGAATTGCGAAAAATTTTTTGCCGTCTCAACCATTTCTTGGCTTCAAACTCCCATATCTCGCGAACGGATTGACCTAACCCAAAAATTCCTATTGCATCTGAAAATAGAACCTCGCCCGATTACAACGGTATGTGTATTTTTTCCCTAGGCCATTCTGGTTAAGCGTTTGGAGCAGCAGAACTGCGAAAAATTTGTGGCCTTCTCAACCATTTCTTGGCTTCAAACTCCCATATCTCGCGAACGGATTGACCTAACCCAAAAATTCCTGTAGCGTCTGGACGTAGAAACTCGCCCGATTACAACGGTAAGTGTATTTTTTCCCTAGGCCATTCTGGTTAAGCGTTTGGAGCAGCAGAATTGCGAAAAAATTGTTGCCTTCTCATACACTTCTTGGCTTCAAACTCCCATATCTCGCGAACGGATTGACCTAAGCCAAAAATTCCTGTTGCGTCTGAAAGTAGAAACTCGCCCGATTACAACGGTATGTGTATTTTTGCCCTAGGCCACTCTGGTTAAGCGTTTGGAGCAGCAGAATTGCGAAAAATTTGTTGCCTTCTCATCCATTTCTTGGCTTCAAACTCCCATATCTCGCGAACGGATTGACCTAACCCAAAAATTCCTATTGCATCTGAAAGTAGAAACTCGCCCGATTACAACGGTATGTGTATTTTTTCATTAGGCCATTCTGGTTAAGCGTTTGGAGCAGCAGAATTGCGAAAAATTTTTTGCCTTCTCAACCATTTCTTGGCTTCAAACTCCCATATCTCGCGAACGGATTGACCTAACCGAAAAATTCCTATTGCATCTGAAAGTAGAAACTCGCCCGATTACAGCGGTATGTATTTTTTTTCCCTAGGCCATTCTGGTTAAGCGTTTGGAAATGCAGAATTGCGAAAAATTTTTTATCCTTCTCAACCATTTCTTGGCTTCAAACTCCCATATCTCGCGTACGGATTGACCTAACCCAAAAATTCCTGTAGCGTCTGGAAGTAGAAACTCGCCCGATTTCAACGGTATATGTATTTTTTCCCTAGCCCATTCTGGTCAAGCGTTTGGAGCAGCAGAATTGCGAAAAATTTGTTGTCTTCTCAACTATTTCTTGGCTTCAAACTCCCATATCTCATGAACGGATTGACCTAACCCAAAAATTCCTATTGCATCTGAAAGAAGAAACTCGCCCGATTACAACGGTCTGTGTATTTTTTCCCTAGGCCATTCTGGTTAAGCGTTTGGAGCAGCAGAATTGCGAAAAATTTGTTGCCTTCTCTGACCATTTCTTAGCTTCAAACTCCCATATCTCGCGAACGGATTGACCTAACCAAAAATTCCTATTGCATCTGAAAATAGAACCTCGCCCGATTACAACGGTATGTGTATTTTTTCCCTAGGCCATTCTGGTTAAGCGTTTGGAGCAGCAGAACTGCGAAAAATTTGTGGCCTTCTCAACCATTTCTTGGCTTCAAACTCCCATATCTCGCGAACGGATTGACCTAACCCAAAAATTCCTGTAGCGTCTGGACGTAGAAACTCGCCCGATTACAACGGTAAGTGTATTTTTTCCCTAGGCCATTCTGGTTAAGCGTTTGGAGCAGCAGAATTGCGAAAAATTTGTTGCCTTCTCATACACTTCTTGGCTTCAAACTCCCATATCTCGCGAACGGATTGACCTAAGCCAAAAATTCCTGTTGCGTCTGAAAGTAGAAACTCGCCCGATTACAACGGTATGTGTATTTTTGCCCTAGGCCACTCTGGTTAAGCGTTTGGAGCAGCAGAATTGCGAAAAATTTGTTGCCTTCTCATCCATTTCTTGGCTTCAAACTCCCATATCTCGCGAACGGATTGACCTAACCCAAAAATTCCTATTGCATCTGAAAGTAGAAACTCGCCCGATTACAACGGTATGTGTATTTTTTCATTAGGCCATTCTGGTTAAGCGTTTGGAGCAGCAGAATTGCGAAAAATTTTTTGCCTTCTCAACCATTTCTTGGCTTCAAACTCCCATATCTCGCGAACGGATTGACCTAACCGAAAAATTCCTATTGCATCTGAAAGTAGAAACTCGCCCGATTACAGCGGTATGTATTTTTTTTCCCTAGGCCATTCTGGTTAAGCGTTTGGAAATGCAGAATTGCGAAAAATTTTTTATCCTTCTCAACCATTTCTTGGCTTCAAACTCCCATATCTCGCGTACGGATTGACCTAACCCAAAAATTCCTGTAGCGTCTGGAAGTAGAAACTCGCCCGATTTCAACGGTATATGTATTTTTTCCCTAGCCCATTCTGGTCAAGCGTTTGGAGCAGCAGAATTGCGAAAAAT
This sequence comes from Ptiloglossa arizonensis, assembly GCF_051014685.1. NCBI lineage: Eukaryota > Metazoa > Arthropoda > Insecta > Hymenoptera > Colletidae > Ptiloglossa > Ptiloglossa arizonensis. The sequence continues at coordinate 127,986 of NW_027479214.1, read as the reverse complement.
TTGTTGTCTTCTCAACTATTTCTTGGCTTCAAACTCCCATATCTCATGAACGGATTGACCTAACCCAAAAATTCCTATTGCATCTGAAAGAAGAAACTCGCCCGATTACAACGGTCTGTGTATTTTTTCCCTAGGCCATTCTGGTTAAGCGTTTGGAGCAGCAGAATTGCGAAAAATTTGTTGCCTTCTCTACCATTTCTTAGCTTCAAACTCCCATATCTCGCGAACGGATTGACCTAACCCAAAAATTCCTGTTGCGTCTGAAAGTAGAAACTCGCCCGATTACAACGGCATGTGTATTTTTTCCCTAGGGCATTCTGGTTAAGCGTTTGGAGCAGCAGAATTGCGAAAAATTTTTTGCCTTCTGAACCATGCCTTGGCTTCAAACTCCCATATCTCGCGAACGGATTGACCTAACCCAAAAATTCCTATTGCATCTGAAAGTAGAAACTCGCCCGATTACAACGGTATGTGTATTTTTTCCCTAGGCCATTCTGGTTAAGCGTTTGGAGCAGCAGAATTGCGAAAAATTTTTTGCCTTCTCAACCATGCCTTGGCTTCAAACTCCCATATCTCGCGAACGGATTGACCTAAGCCAAAAATTCCTGTTGCGTCTGAAAGTAGAAACTCGCCCGATTACAACGGCATGTGTATTTTTTCCCTAGGGCATTCTGGTTAAGCGTTTGGAGCAGCAGAATTGCGAAAAATTTGTTGTCTTCTCAACCATTTCTTAGCTTCAAACTCCCATATCTCGCGAACGGATTGACCTAACCCAAAAATTCCTATTGCATCTGAAAGTAGAAACTCGCCCGATTACAACGGTATGTGTATTGCTTCCCTAGACCATTCTGGTTAAGCGTTTGGATCAGCAGAAATGCGAAAAATTTTTTGCCTTCTCAACCATTTCTTGGCTTCAAACTCCCATATCTCGCGAACGATTGACCTAACCCAAAAATTCCTATTGCATCTGAAACTAGAAACTCGCCCGATTACAACGGTATGTGTATTTTGTCCCTAGGCCATTCTGGTTAAGCGTTTGGAGCAGCAGAATTGCGAAAAATTTGTTGCCTTCTCTACCATTTCTTAGCTTCAAACTCCCATATCTCGCGAACCGATTGACTTAACCCAAAAATTCCTATTGCATCTGAAACTAGAAACTCGCCCGATTACAACGGTATGTGTATTTTGTCCCTAGGCCATTCTGGTTAAGCGTTTGGAGCAGCAGAATTGCGAAAAATTTGTTGCCTTCTCTACCATTTCTTAGCTTCAAACTCCCATATCTCGCGAACCGATTGGCCTAACCCAAAAATTCCTATTGCATCTGAAAGTAGAAACTCGCCCGATTACAACGGTATGTGTATTTTTTCCCTAGGCCATTCTGGTTAAGCGTTTGGAGCAGCAGAAGTGCGAAAAATTTGTTGTCTTCTCAAACATTTCTTAGCTTCAAACTCCCATATCTCGCGAACGGATTGACCTAACCCAAAAATTCCTATTGCATCTGAAAGTAGAAACTCGCCCGATTACAACGGTATGTGTATTTTTTCCCTAGGCCATTCTGGTTAAGCGTTTGGAGCAGCAGAATTGCGAAAAATTTGTTGCCTTCTCATACATTTCTTGGCTTCAAACTCCCATATCTCGCGAACGGATTGACCTAAGCCAAAAATTCCTGTTGCGTCTGAAAGTAGAAACTCGCCCGATTACAACGGTATGTGTATTTTTGCCCTAGGCCACTCTGGTTAAGCGTTTGGAGCAGCAGAATTGCGAAAAGTTTGTTGCCTTCTCATCCATTTCTTGGCTTCAAACTCCCATATCTCGCGAACGGATTGACCTAACCCAAAAATTCCTATTGCATATGAAAGTAGAAACTCGCCCGATTACAACGGTATGTGTATTTTTTCATTAGGCCATTCTGGTTAAGCGTTTGGAGCAGCAGAATTGCGAAAAATTTTTTGCCGTCTCAACCATTTCTTGGCTTCAAACTCCCATATCTCGCGAACGGATTGACCTAACCCAAAAATTCCTATTGCATCTGAAAATAGAACCTCGCCCGATTACAACGGTATGTGTATTTTTTCCCTAGGCCATTCTGGTTAAGCGTTTGGAGCAGCAGAACTGCGAAAAATTTGTGGCCTTCTCAACCATTTCTTGGCTTCAAACTCCCATATCTCGCGAACGGATTGACCTAACCCAAAAATTCCTGTAGCGTCTGGACGTAGAAACTCGCCCGATTACAACGGTAAGTGTATTTTTTCCCTAGGCCATTCTGGTTAAGCGTTTGGAGCAGCAGAATTGCGAAAAATTTGTTGCCTTCTCATACACTTCTTGGCTTCAAACTCCCATATCTCGCGAACGGATTGACCTAAGCCAAAAATTCCTGTTGCGTCTGAAAGTAGAAACTCGCCCGATTACAACGGTATGTGTATTTTTGCCCTAGGCCACTCTGGTTAAGCGTTTGGAGCAGCAGAATTGCGAAAAATTTGTTGCCTTCTCTACCATTTCTTAGCTTCAAACTCCCATATCTCGCGAACCGATTGACTTAACCCAAAAATTCCTATTGCATCTGAAACTAGAAACTCGCCCGATTACAACGGTATGTGTATTTTGTCCCTAGGCCATTCTGGTTAAGCGTTTGGAGCAGCAGAATTGCGAAAATTTGTTGCCTTCTCTACCATTTCTTAGCTTCAAACTCCCATATCTCGCGAACCGATTGGCCTAACCCAAAAATTCCTATTGCATCTGAAAGTAGAAACTCGCCCGATTACAACGGTATGTGTATTTTTTCCCTAGGCCATTCTGGTTAAGCGTTTGGAGCAGCAGAAGTGCGAAAAATTTGTTGTCTTCTCAAACATTTCTTAGCTTCAAACTCCCATATCTCGCGAACGGATTGACCTAACCCAAAAATTCCTGTTGCATCTGAAAGTAGAAACTCGCCCGATTACAACGGTATGTGTATTTTTTCCCTAGGCCATTCTGGTTAAGCGTTTGGAGCAGCAGAATTGCGAAAAATTTGTTGCCTTCTCATACATTTCTTGGCTTCAAACGCCCATATCTCGCGAACGGATTGACCTAAGCCAAAAATTCCTGTTGCGTCTGAAAGTAGAAACTCGCCCGATTACAACGGTATGTGTATTTTTGCCCTAGGCCACTCTGGTTAAGCGTTTGGAGCAGCAGAATTGCGAAAAGTTTGTTGCCTTCTCATCCATTTCTTGGCTTCAAACTCCCATATCTCGCGAACGGATTGACCTAACCCAAAAATTCCTATTGCGGCGGAAAGTAGAAACTCGCCCGATTACAACGGTATGTGTATTTTTTCATTAGGCCATTCTGGTTAAGCGTTTGGAGCAGCAGAATTGCGAAAAATTTTTTGCCTTCTCAACCATTTCTTGGCTTCAAACTCCCATATCTCGCGAACGGATTGACCTAACCGAAAAATTCCTATTGCATCTGAAAGTAGAAACTCGCCCGATTACAGCGGTATGTATTTTTTTTCCCTAGGCCATTCTGGTTAAGCGTTTGGAAAAGCAGAATTGCGAAAAATTTTTTATCCTTCTGAACCATTTCTTGGCTTCAAACTCCCATATCTCGCGAACGGATTGACCTAAGCCAAAAATTCCTGTTGCGTCTGAAAGTAGAAACTCGCCCGATTACAACGGCATGTGTATTTTTTCCCTAGGGCATTCTGGTTAAGCGTTTGGAGCAGCAGAATTGCGAAAAATTTTTTGCCTTCTCAACCATGCCTTGGCTTCAAACTCCCATATCTCGCGAACGGATTGACCTAACCCAAAAATTCCTATTGCATCTGAAAGTAGAAACTCGCCCGATTACAACGGTATGTGTATTTTTTCCCTAGGCCATTCTGGTTAAGCGTTTGGAGCAGCAGAATTGCGAAAAATTTTTTGCCTTCTCAACCATGCCTTGGCTTCAAACTCCCATATCTCACGAACGGATTGACCTAACCCAAAAATTCCTATTGCATCTGAAAGTAGAAACTCGCCCGATTACAACGGTATGTGTATTTTGTCCCTAGGCCATTCTGGTTAAGCGTTTGGAGCAGCAGAATTGCGAAAAATTTGCTGCCTTCTCTACCATTTCTCAGCTTCAAACTCCCATATCTCGCGAACCGATTGACTTAACCCAAAAATTCCTATTGCATCTGAAACTAGAAACTCGCCCGATTACAACGGTATGTGTATTTTTTCCCTAGGCCATTCTGGTTAAGCGTTTGGAGCAGCAGAAGTGCGAAAAATTTGTTGTCTTCTCAAACATTTCTTAGCTTCAAACTCCCATATCTCGCGAAAGGATTGACCCAACCCAAAAATTCCTATTGCACCTGAAAGTAGAAACTCGCCCGATTACAACGGTATGTGCATTTTGTCCCTAGGCCATTCTGGTTAAGCGTTTGGAGCAGCAGAATTGCGAAAAATTTGTTGCCTTCTCCACCATTTCTTAGCTTCAAACTCCCATATCTCGCGAACCGATTGACCTAACCCAAAAATTCCTATTGCATCTGAAAGTAGAAACTCGCCCGATTACAACGGTATGTGTATTTTTTCCCTAGGCCATTCTGGTTAAGCGTTTGGAGCAGCAGAAGTGCGAAAAATTTGTTGTCTTCTCAAACATTTCTTAGCTTCAAACTCCCATATCTCGCGAAAGGATTGACCCAACCCAAAAATTCCTATTGCATCTGAAAGTAGAAACTCGCCCAATTACAACGGTATGTGTATTTTTTCCCTAGGCCATTCTGGTTAAGCGTTTGGAGCAGCAGAATTGCGAAAAATTTTTTGCCTTCTCAACCATTTCTTGGCTTCAAACTCGCATATCTCGCGAACGGATTGACCTAACCCAAAAATTCCTATTGCATCTGAAAGTCGAACCTCGCCGAATTACAACGGTATGTGTATTTTTTCCCTAGGCCATTCTGGTTAAGCGTTTGGAGCAGCAGAACTGCGAAAAATTTGTTGCCTTCTCAACCATTTCTTGGCTTCAAACTCCCATATCTCGCGAACGGATTGACCTAACCCAAAAATTCCTGTAGCGTCTGGACGTAGAAACTCGCCCGATTACAACGGTATGTGTATTTTTGCCCTAGGCCACTCTGTTTAAGCGTTTGGAGCAACAGAATTGCGAAAAATTTGTTGCCTTCTCATCCATTTCTTGGCTTCAAACTCCCATATCTCGCGAACGGATTGACCTAACCCAAAAATTCCTATTGCATCTGAAAGTAGAAACTCGCCCGATTACAACGGTATGTGTATTTTTTCCCTAGGCCATTATGGTTAAGCGTTTGGAGCAGCAGAATTGCGAAAAATTTTTTCCTTCTCAACCATTTCTTGGCTTCAAACCCCCATATCTCGCGAACCGATTGACCTAACCCAAAAATTCCTATTGCATCTGAAAGTAGAAACTCGCCCGATTACAACGGTATGTGTATTTTGTCCCTAGGCCATTCTGGTTAAGCGTTTGGAGCAGCAGAATTGCGAAAAATTTGTTGCCTTCTCTACCATTTCTTAGCTTCAAACTCCCATATCTCGCGAACCGATTGACCTAACCCAAAAATTCCTATTGCATCTGAAAGTAGAAACTCGCCCGATTACAACGGTATGTGTATTTTTTCCCTAGGCCATTCTGCTTAAGCGTTTGGAGCAGCAGAAGTGCGAAAAATTTGTTGTCTTCTCAAACATTTCTTAGCTTCAAACTCCCATATCTCGCGAAAGGATTGACCCAACCCAAAAATTCCTATTGCATCTGAAAGTAGAAACTCGCCCGATTACATCGGTATGTGTATTTTTTCCCTAGGCCATTCTGGTTAAGCGTTTGGAGCAGCAGAATTGCGAAAAATTTTTTGCCTTCTCAACCGTTTCTTGGCTTCAAACTCGCATATCTCGCGAACGGATTGACCTAACCCAAAAATTCCTATTGCATCTGAAAGTCGAACCTCGCCGAATTACAACGGTATGTGTATTTTTTCCCTAGGCCATTCTGGTTAAGCGTTTGGAGCAGCAGAACTGCGAAAAATTTGTTGCCTTCTCAACCATTTATTGGCTTCAAACTCCCATATCTCGCGAACGGATTGACCTAACCCAAAAATTCCTGTAACGTCTGGACGTAGATACTCGCCCGATTACAACGGTAAGTGTATTTTTTCCCTAGGCCATTCTGGTTAAGCGTTTGGAGCAGCAGAATTGCGAAAAATTTGTTGCCTTCTCATACATTTCTTGGCTTCAAACTCCCATATCTCGCGAACGGATTGACCTAAGCCAAAAATTCCTGTTGCGTCTGAAAGTAGAAACTCGCCCGATTACAACGGTATGTGTATTTTTGCCCTAGGCCACTCTGGTTAAGCGTTTGGAGCAGCAGAATTGCGAAAAATTTTTTGCCTTCTCAACCATTTCTTGGTTTCAAACTCGCATATCTCGCGAACGGATTGACCTAACCCAAAAATTCCTATTGCATCTGAAAGTCGAACCTCGCCGAATTACAACGGTATGTGTATTTTTTCCCTAGGCCATTCTGGTTAAGCGTTTGGAGCAGCAGAACTGCGAAAAATTTGTGGTCTTCTCAACCATTTCTTGGCTTCAAACTCCCATATCTCGCGAACGGATTGACCTAACCCAAAAATTCCTGTAGCGTCTGGACGTAGAAGCTCGCCCGATTACAACGGTAAGTGTATTTTTTCCCTAGGCCATTCTGGTTAAGCGTTTGGAGCAGCAGAATTGCGAAAAATTTGTTGCCTTCTCATACATTTCTTGGCTTCAAACTCCCATATCTCGCGAACGGATTGACCTAAGCCAAAAATTCCTGTTGCGTCTGAAAGTAGAAACTCGCCCGATTACAACGGTATGTGTATTTTTGCCCTAGGCCACTCTGGTTAAGCGTTTGGAGCAGCAGAATTGCGAAAAATTTGTTGCCTTCTCATCCATTTCTTGGCTTCAAACTCCCATATCTCGCGAACGGATTGACCTAACCCAAAAATTCCTATTGCATCTGAAAGTAGAAACTCGCCCGATTACAACGGTATGTGTATTTTTTCATTAGGCCATTGTGGTTAAGCGTTTGGAGCAGCAGAATTGCGAAAAATTTTTTGCCTTCTCTACCATTTCTTAGCTTCAAACTCCCATATCTCGCGAACGGATTGACCAAACCCAAAAATTCCTATTGCATCTGAAAGTAGAAACTCGCCCGATTACAACGGTATGTGTATTTTGTCCCTAGGCCGTTCTGGTTAAGCGTTTGGAGCAGCAGAAGTGCGAAAAATTTGTTGTCTTCTCAAACATTTCTTAGCTTCAAACTCCCATATCTCGCGAACGGATTGACCTAAGCCAAAAATTCCTGTTGCGTCTGAAAGTAGAAACTCGCCCGATTACAACGGCATGTGTATTTTTTCCCTAGGGCATTCTGGTTAAGCGTTTGGAGCAGCAGAATTGCGAAAAATTTGTTGTCTTCTCAACCATTTCTTAGCTTCAAACTCCCATATCTCGCGAACGGATTGACCTAACCCAAAAATTCCTATTGCATCTGAAAGTAGAAACTCGCCCGATTACAACGGTATGTGTATTGCTTCCCTAGACCATTCTGGTTAAGCGTTTGGATCAGCAGAAATGCGAAAAATTTTTTGCCTTCTCAACCATTTCTTGGCTTCAAACTCCCATATCTCGCGAACGGATTGACCTAACCCAAAAATTCCTATTGCATCTGAAACTAGAAACTCGCCCGATTACAACGGTATGTGTATTTTGTCCCTAGGCCATTCTGGTTAAGCGTTTGGAGCAGCAGAATTGCGAAAAATTTGTTGCCTTCTCTACCATTTCTTAGCTTCAAACTCCCATATCTCGCGAACCGATTGACTTAACCCAAAAATTCCTATTGCATCTGAAACTAGAAACTCGCCCGATTACAACGGTATGTGTATTTTGTCCCTAGGCCATTCTGGTTAAGCGTTTGGAGCAGCAGAATTGCGAAAAATTTGTTGCCTTCTCTACCATTTCTTAGCTTCAAACTCCCATATCTCGCGAACCGATTGGCCTAACCCAAAAATTCCTATTGCATCTGAAAGTAGAAACTCGCCCGATTACAACGGTATGTGTATTTTTTCCCTAGGCCATTCTGGTTAAGCGTTTGGAGCAGCAGAAGTGCGAAAAATTTGTTGTCTTCTCAAACATTTCTTAGCTTCAAACTCCCATATCTCGCGAACGGATTGACCTAACCCAAAAATTCCTATTGCATCTGAAAGTAGAAACTCGCCCGATTACAACGGTATGTGTATTTTTTCCCTAGGCCATTCTGGTTAAGCGTTTGGAGCAGCAGAATTGCGAAAAATTTGTTGCCTTCTCATACATTTCTTGGCTTCAAACTCCCATATCTCGCGAACGGATTGACCTAAGCCAAAAATTCCTGTTGCGTCTGAAAGTAGAAACTCGCCCGATTACAACGGTATGTGTATTTTTGCCCTAGGCCACTCTGGTTAAGCGTTTGGAGCAGCAGAATTGCGAAAAATTTGTTGCCTTCTCATCCATTTCTTGGCTTCAAACTCCCATATCTCGCGAACGGATTGACCTAACCCAAAAATTCCTATTGCGTCTGAAAGTAGAAACTCGCCCGATTACAACGGTATGTGTATTTTTTCATTAGGCCATTCTGGTTAAGCGTTTGGAGCAGCAGAATTGCGAAAAATTTTTTGCCTTCTCAACCATTTCTTGGCTTCAAGCTCCCATATCTCGCGAACGGATTGACCTAACCGAAAAAATCCTATTGCATCTGAAAGTAGAAACTCGCCCGATTACAGCGGTATGTATTTTTTTTCCCTAGGCCATTCTGGTTAAGCGTTTGGAAAAGCAGAATTGCGAAAAATTTTTTATCCTTCTCAACCATTTCTTGGCTTCAAACTCCCATATCTCGCGTACGGATTGACCTAACCCAAAAATTCCTGTAGCGTCTGGAAGTAGAAACTCGCCCGATTTCAACGGTATATGTATTTTTTCCCTAGCCCATTCTGGTCAAGCGTTTGGAGCAGCAGAATTGCGAAAAATTTGTTGTCTTCTCAACTATTTCTTGGCTTCAAACTCCCATATCTCATGAACGGATTGACCTAACCCAAAAATTCCTATTGCATCTGAAAGTAGAAACTCGCCTGATTACAACGGTCTGTGTATTTTTTCCCTAGGCCATTCTGGTTAAGCGTTTGGAGCAGCAGAATTGCGAAAAATTTGTTGCCTTCTCTGCCATTTCTTAGCTTCAAACTCCCATATCTCGCGAACGGATTGACCTAAGCCAAAAATTCCTGTTGCGTCTGAAAGTAGAAACTCGCCCGATTACAACGGCATGTGTATTTTTTCCCTAGGGCATTCTGGTTAAGCGTTTGGAGCAGCAGAATTGCGAAAAATTTTTTGCCTTCTCAACCATGCCTTGGCTTCAAACTCCCATATCTCGCGAACGGATTGACCTAACCCAAAAATTCCTATTGCATCTGAAAGTAGAAACTCGCCCGATTACAACGGTATGTGTATTTTTTCCCTAGGCCATTCTGGTTAAGCGTTTGGAGCAGCAGAATTGCGAAAAATTTTTTGCCTTCTCAACCATGCCTTGGCTTCAAACTCCCATATCTCACGAACGGATTGACCTAACCCAAAAACTCCTATTGCATCTGAAAGTAGAAACTCGCCCGATTACAACGGTATGTGTATTTTGTCCCTAGGCCATTCTGGTTAAGCGTTTGGAGCAGCAGAATTGCGAAAAATTTGTTGCCTTCTCTACCATTTCTCAGCTTCAAACTCCCATATCTCGCGAACCGATTGACTTAACCCAAAAATTCCTATTGCATCTGAAACTAGAAACTCGCCCGATTACAACGGTATGTGTATTTTTTCCCTAGGCCATTCTGGTTAAGCGTTTGGAGCAGCAGAAGTGCGAAAAATTTGTTGTCTTCTCAAACATTTCTTAGCTTCAAACTCCCATATCTCGCGAAAGGATTGACCCAACCCAAAAATTCCTATTGCACCTGAAAGTAGAAACTCGCCCGATTACAACGGTATGTGCATTTTGTCCCTAGGCCATTCTGGTTAAGCGTTTGGAGCAGCAGAATTGCGAAAAATTTGTTGCCTTCTCCACCATTTCTTAGCTTCAAACTCCCATATCTCGCGAACCGATTGACCTAACCCAAAAATTCCTATTGCATCTGAAAGTAGAAACTCGCCCGATTACAACGGTATGTGTATTTTTTCCCTAGGCCATTCTGGTTAAGCGTTTGGAGCAGCAGAAGTGCGAAAAATTTGTTGTCTTCTCAAACATTTCTTAGCTTCAAACTCCCATATCTCGCGAAAGGATTGACCCAACCCAAAAATTCCTATTGCATGTGAAAGTAGAAACTCGCCCGATTACAACGGTATGTGTATTTTTTCCCTAGGCCATTCTGGTTAAGCGTTTGGAGCAGCAGAACTGCGAAAAATTTTTTGCCTTCTCAACCATTTCTTGGCTTCAAACTCGCATATCTCGCGAACGGATTGACCTAACCCAAAAATTCCTATTGCATCTGAAAGTCGAACCTCGCCGAATTACAACGGTATGTGTATTTTTTCCCTAGGCCATTCTGGTTAAGCGTTTGGAGCAGCAGAACTGCGAAAAATTTGTTGCCTTCTCAACCATTTCTTGGCTTCAAACTCCCATATCTCGCGAACGGATTGACCTAACCCAAAAATTCCTGTAGCGTCTGGACGTAGAAACTCGCCCGATTACAACGGTAAGTGTATTTTTTCCCTAGGCCATTCTGGTTAAGCGTTTGGAGCAGCAGAATTGCGAAAAATTTGTTGCCTTCTCATACATTTCTTGGCTTCAAACTCCCATATCTCGCGAACGGATTGACCTAAGCGAAAAATTCCTGTTGCGTCTGAAAGTAGAAACTCGCCCGATTACAACGGTATGTGTATTTTTGCCCTAGGCCACTCTGTTTAAGCGTTTGGAGCAGCAGAATTGCGAAAAATTTGTTGCCTTCTCATCCATTTCTTGGCTTCAAACTCCCATATCTCGCGAACGGATTGACCTAACCCAAAAATTTTTATTGCATCTGAAAGTAGAAACTCGCCCGATTACAACGGTATGTGTATTTTTTCCCTAGGCCATTATGGTTAAGCGTTTGGAGCAGCAGAATTGCGAAAAATTTTTTCCTTCTCAACCATTTCTTGGCTTCAAACCCCCATATCTCGCGAACCGATTGACCTAACCCAAAAATTCCTATTGCATCTGAAAGTAGAAACTCGCCCGATTACAACGGTATGTGTATTTTTTCCCTAGGCCATTCTGGTTAAGCGTTTGGAGCAGCAGAATTGCGAAAAATTTGTTGCCTTCTCATACATTTCTTGGCTTCAAACTCCCATATCTCGCGAACGGATTGACCTAAGCCAAAAATTCCTGTTGCGTCTGAAAGTAGAAACTCGCCCGATTACAACGGTATGTGTATTTTTGCCCTAGGCCACTCTGGTTAAGCGTTTGGAGCAGCAGAATTGCGAAAAATTTGTTGCCTTCTCATCCATTTCTTGGCTTCAAACTCCCATATCTCGCGAACGGATTGACCTAACCCAAAAATTCCTATTGCGTCTGAAAGTAGAAACTCGCCCGATTACAACGGTATGTGTATTTTTTCATTAGGCCATTCTGGTTAAGCGTTTGGAGCAGCAGAATTGCGAAAAATTTTTTGCCTTCTCAACCATTTCTTGGCTTCAAGCTCCCATATCTCGCGAACGGATTGACCTAACCGAAAAAATCCTATTGCATCTGAAAGTAGAAACTCGCCCGATTACAGCGGTATGTATTTTTTTTCCCTAGGCCATTCTGGTTAAGCGTTTGGAAAAGCAGAATTGCGAAAAATTTTTTATCCTTCTCAACCATTTCTTGGCTTCAAACTCCCATATCTCGCGTACGGATTGACCTAACCCAAAAATTCCTGTAGCGTCTGGAAGTAGAAACTCGCCCGATTTCAACGGTATATGTATTTTTTCCCTAGCCCATTCTGGTCAAGCGTTTGGAGCAGCAGAATTGCGAAAAATTTGTTGTCTTCTCAACTATTTCTTGGCTTCAAACTCCCATATCTCATGAACGGATTGACCTAACCCAAAAATTCCTATTGCATCTGAAAGTAGAAACTCGCCTGATTACAACGGTCTGTGTATTTTTTCCCTAGGCCATTCTGGTTAAGCGTTTGGAGCAGCAGAATTGCGAAAAATTTGTTGCCTTCTCTGCCATTTCTTAGCTTCAAACTCCCATATCTCGCGAACGGATTGACCTAAGCCAAAAATTCCTGTTGCGTCTGAAAGTAGAAACTCGCCCGATTACAACGGCATGTGTATTTTTTCCCTAGGGCATTCTGGTTAAGCGTTTGGAGCAGCAGAATTGCGAAAAATTTTTTGCCTTCTCAACCATGCCTTGGCTTCAAACTCCCATATCTCGCGAACGGATTGACCTAACCCAAAAATTCCTATTGCATCTGAAAGTAGAAACTCGCCCGATTACAACGGTATGTGTATTTTTTCCCTAGGCCATTCTGGTTAAGCGTTTGGAGCAGCAGAATTGCGAAAAATTTTTTGCCTTCTCAACCATGCCTTGGCTTCAAACTCCCATATCTCACGAACGGATTGACCTAACCCAAAAATTCCTATTGCATCTGAAAGTAGAAACTCGCCCGATTACAACGGTATGTGTATTTTGTCCCTAGGCCATTCTGGTTAAGCGTTTGGAGCAGCAGAATTGCGAAAAATTTGTTGCCTTCTCTACCATTTCTCAGCTTCAAACTCCCATATCTCGCGAACCGATTGACTTAACCCAAAAATTCCTATTGCATCTGAAACTAGAAACTCGCCCGATTACAACGGTATGTGTATTTTTTCCCTAGGCCATTCTGGTTAAGCGTTTGGAGCAGCAGAAGTGCGAAAAATTTGTTGTCTTCTCAAACATTTCTTAGCTTCAAACTCCCATATCTCGCGAAAGGATTGACCCAACCCAAAAATTCCTATTGCACCTGAAAGTAGAAACTCGCCCGATTACAACGGTATGTGCATTTTGTCCCTAGGCCATTCTGGTTAAGCGTTTGGAGCAGCAGAATTGCGAAAAATTTGTTGCCTTCTCCACCATTTCTTAGCTTCAAACTCCCATATCTCGCGAACCGATTGACCTAACCCAAAAATTCCTATTGCATCTGAAAGTAGAAACTCGCCCGATTACAACGGTATGTGTATTTTTTCCCTAGGCCATTCTGGTTAAGCGTTTGGAGCAGCAGAAGTGCGAAAAATTTGTTGTCTTCTCAAACATTTCTTAGCTTCAAACTCCCATATCTCGCGAAAGGATTGACCCAACCCAAAAATTCCTATTGCATGTGAAAGTAGAAACTCGCCCGATTACAACGGTATGTGTATTTTTTCCCTAGGCCATTCTGGTTAAGCGTTTGGAGCAGCAGAATTGCGAAAAATTTTTTGCCTTCTCAACCATTTCTTGGCTTCAAACTCGCATATCTCGCGAACGGATTGACCTAACCCAAAAATTCCTATTGCATCTGAAAGTCGAACCTCGCCGAATTACAACGGTATGTGTATTTTTTCCCTAGGCCATTCTGGTTAAGCGTTTGGAGCAGCAGAACTGCGAAAATTTGTTGCCTTCTCAACCATTTCTTGGCTTCAAACTCCCATATCTCGCGAACGGATTGACCTAACCCAAAAATTCCTGTAGCGTCTGGACGTAGAAACTCGCCCGATTACAACGGTAAGTGTATTTTTTCCCTAGGCCATTCTGGTTAAGCGTTTGGAGCAGCAGAATTGCGAAAAATTTGTTGCCTTCTCATACATTTCTTGGCTTCAAACTCCCATATCTCGCGAACGGATTGACCTAAGCGAAAAATTCCTGTTGCGTCTGAAAGTAGAAACTCGCCCGATTACAACGGTATGTGTATTTTTGCCCTAGGCCACTCTGTTTAAGCGTTTGGAGCAGCAGAATTGCGAAAAATTTGTTGCCTTCTCATCCATTTCTTGGCTTCAAACTCCCATATCTCGCGAACGGATTGACCTAACCCAAAAATTTTTATTGCATCTGAAAGTAGAAACTCGCCCGATTACAACGGTATGTGTATTTTTTCCCTAGGCCATTATGGTTAAGCGTTTGGAGCAGCAGAATTGCGAAAAATTTTTTCCTTCTCAACCATTTCTTGGCTTCAAACCCCCATATCTCGCGAACCGATTGACCTAACCCAAAAATTCCTATTGCATCTGAAAGTAGAAACTCGCCCGATTACAACGGTATGTGTATTTTGTCCCTAGGCCATTCTGGTTAAGCGTTTGGAGCAGCAGAATTGCGAAAAATTTGTTGCCTTCTCTACCATTTCTTAGCTTCAAACTCCCATATCTCGCGAACCGATTGACCTAACCCAAAAATTCCTATTGCATCTGAAAGTAGAAACTCGCCCGATTACAACGGTATGTGTATTTTTTCCCTAGGCCATTCTGCTTAAGCGTTTGGAGCAGCAGAAGTGCGAAAAAATTTGTTGTCTTCTCAAACATTTCTTAGCTTCAAACTCCCATATCTCGCGAAAGGATTGACCCAACCCAAAAATTCCTATTGCATCTGAAAGTAGAAACTCGCCCGATTACATCGGTATGTGTATTTTTTCCCTAGGCCATTCTGGTTAAGCGTTTGGAGCAGCAGAATTGCGAAAAATTTTTTGCCTTCTCAACCGTTTCTTGGCTTCAAACTCGCATATCTCGAGAACGGATTGACCTAACCCAAAAATTCCTATTGCATCTGAAAGTCGAACCTCGCCGAATTACAACGGTATGTGTATTTTTTCCCTAGGCCATTCTGGTTAAGCGTTTGGAGCAGCAGAACTGCGAAAAATTTGTTGCCTTCTCAACCATTTATTGGCTTCAAACTCCCATATCTCGCGAACGGATTGACCTAACCCAAAAATTCCTGTAACGTCTGGACGTAGATACTCGCCCGATTACAACGGTAAGTGTATTTTTTCCCTAGGCCATTCTGGTTAAGCGTTTGGAGCAGCAGAATTGCGAAAAATTTGTTGCCTTCTCATACATTTCTTGGCTTCAAACTCCCATATCTCGCGAACGGATTGACCTAAGCCAAAAATTCCTGTTGCGTCTGAAAGTAGAAACTCGCCCGATTACAACGGTATGTGTATTTTTTCCGTAGGCCATTCTGGTTAAGCGTTTGGAGCAGCAGAAGTGCGAAAAATTTTTTGCCTTCTCAACCATGCCTTGGCTTCAAACTCCCATATCTCGCGAACGGATTGACCTAACCCAAAAATTCCTATTGCATCTGAAAGTCGAACCTCGCCGAATTACAACGGTATGTGTATTTTTTCCCTAGGCCATCCTGGTTAAGCGTTTAGAGCAGCAGAACTGCGAAAAATTTGTTGCCTTCTCAACCATTTCTTGGCTTCAACTCCCATATCTCGCGAACGGATTGACCTAACCCAAAAATTCCTGTAGCGTCTGGACGTAGATACTCGCCCGATTACAACGGTAAGTGTATTTTTTCCCTAGGCCATTCTGGTTAAGCGTTTGGAGCAGCAGAATTGCGAAAAATTTGTTGCCTTCTCATACATTTCTTGGCTTCAAACTCCCATATCTCGCGAACGGATTGACCTAAGCCAAAAATTCCTGTTGCGTCTGAAAGTAGAAACTCGCCCGATTACAACGGTATGTGTATTTTTGCCCTAGGCCACTCTGGTTAAGCGTTTGGAGCAGCAGAATTGCGAAAAATTTTTTGCCTTCTCAACCATTTCTTGGTTTCAAACTCGCATATCTCGCGAACGGATTGACCTAACCCAAAAATTCCTATTGCATCTGAAAGTCGAACCTCGCCGAATTACAACGGTATGTGTATTTTTTCCCTAGGCCATTCTGGTTAAGCGTTTGGAGCAGCAGAACTGCGAAAAATTTGTGGCCTTCTCAACCATTTCTTGGCTTCAAACTCCCATATCTCGCGAACGGATTGACCTAACCAAAAAATTCCTGTAGCGTCTGGACGTAGAAACTCGCCCGATTACAACGGTAAGTGTATTTTTTCCCTAGGCCATTCTGGTTAAGCGTTTGGAGCAGCAGAATTGCGAAAAATTTGTTGCCTTCTCATACATTTCTTGGCTTCAAACTCCCATATCTCGCGAACGGATTGACCTAACCCAAAAATTCCTGTAGCGTCTGGACGTAGAAACTCGCCCGATTACAACGGTATGTGTATTTTTTCATTAGGCCATTCTGGTTAAGCGTATGGAGCAGCAGAATTGCGAAAAATTTTTTGCCTTCTCAACCATTTCTTAGCTTCAAACTCCCATATCTCGCGAACGGATTGACCAAACCCAAAAATTCCTATTGCATCTGAAAGTAGAAACTCGCCCGATTACAACGGTATGTGTATTTTGTCCCTAGGCCATTCTGGATAAGCGTTTGGAGCAGCAGAATTGCGAAAAATTTGTTGCCTTCTCTACCATTTCTTAGCTTCAAACTCCCATATCTCGCGAACGGATTGACCTAAGCCAAAAATTCCTGTTGCGTCTGAAAGTAGAAACTCGCCCGATTACAACGGCATGTGTATTTTTTCCCTAGGGCATTCTGGTTAAGCGTTTGGAGCAGCAGAATTGCGAAAAATTTGTTGTCTTCTCAACCATTTCTTAGCTTCAAACTCCCATATCTCGCGAACGGATTGACCTAACCCAAAAATTCCTATTGCATCTGAAAGTAGAAACTCGCCCGATTACAACGGTATGTGTATTGTTTCCCTAGACCATTCTGGTTAAGCGTTTGGATCAGCAGAAATGCGAAAAATTTTTTGCCTTCTCAACCATTTCTTGGCTTCAAACTCCCATATCTCGCGAACGGATTGACCTAAACCAAAAATTCCTATTGCATCTGAAAGTAGAAACTCGCCCGATTACAACGGTATGTGTATTTTTGCCCTAGGCCACTCTGGTTAAGCGTTTGGAGCAGCAGAATTGCGAAAAATTTGTTGCCTTCTCATCCATTTCTTGGCTTCAAACTCCCATATCTCGCGAACGGATTGACCTAACCCAAAAATTCCTATTGCATCTGAAAGTAGAAACTCGCCCGATTACAACGGTATGTGTATTTTTTCATTAGGCCATTGTGGTTAAGCGTTTGGAGCAGCAGAATTGCGAAAAATTTTTTGCCTTCTCAACCATTTCTTGGCTTCAAACTCGCATATCTCGCGAACGGATTGACCTAACCCAAAAATTCCTATTGCATCTGAAAGTCGAACCTCGCCGAATTACAACGGTATGTGTATTTTTTCCCTAGGCCATTCTGGTTAATCGTTTGGAGCAGCAGAACTGCGAAAAATTTGTTGCCTTCTCAACCATTTCTTGGATTCGAACTCCCATATCTCGCGAACGGATTGACCTAACCCAAAAATTCCTTTAGCGTCTGGACGTAGAAACTCGCCCGATTACAACGGTAAGTGTATTTTTTCCCTAGGCCATTCTGGTTAAGCGTTTGGAGCAGCAGAATTGCGAAAAATTTCTTGCCTTCTCAACCATTTCTTGGATTCGAACTCCCATATCTCGCGAACGGATTGACCTAAGCCAAAAATTCCTGTTGCGTCTGAAAGTAGAAACTCGCCCGATTACAACGGTATGTGTATTTTTGCCCTAGGCCACTCTGGTTAAGCGTTTGCAGCAGCAGAATTGCGAAAAATTTGTTGCCTTCTCATCCATTTCTTGGCTTCAAACTCCCATATCTCGCGAACGGATTGACCTAACCCAAAAATTCCTGTAGCGTCTGGACGTAGAAACTCGCCCGATTACAACGGTATGTGTATTTTTGCCCTAGGCCACTCTGGTTAAGCGTTTGGAGCAGCAGAATTGCGAAAAATTTGTTGCCTTCTCATCCATTTCTTGGCTTCAGACTCCCATATCTAGCGAACGGATTGACCTAACCCAAAAATTCCTATTGCATCTGAAAGTAGAAACTCGCCCGATTACAACGGTATGTGTATTTTTTCCCTAGGCCATTCTGGTTAAGCGTTTGGAGCAGCAGAATTGCGAAAAATTTTTTGCCTTCTCAACCATTTCTTGGCTTCAAACTCCCATATCTCGCGAACGGTTTGACCTAACCCAAAAATTCCTATTGCATCTGAAAACAGAACCTCGCCCGATTACAGCGGTATGTGTATTTTTTCCCTAGGCCATTCTGGTTAAGCGTTTGGAGCAGCAGAATTGCGAAAAATTTTTTCCTTCTCAACCATTTCTTGGCTTCAAACCCCCATATCTCGCGAACGGATTGACCTAACCCAAAAATTCCTGTAGCGTCTGGAAGTAGAAACTCGCCCGATTACAACGGTATGTGTATTTTTTCCCTAGCCCATTCTGGTCAAGCGTTTGGAGCAGCAGAATTGCGAAAAATTTCTTGCCTTCTCAACCATTTCTTGGCTTCAAACTCCCATATCTCGCGAACGGATAGACCTAACCAAAAAATTCCTATTGCATCTGAAAGTAGAAACTCGCCCGATTACAACGGTACGTGTATTTTTTCCCTAGGTCATTCTGGTTAAGCGTTTGGAGCAGCAGAATTGCGAAAAATTTTTTGCCTTCTCATCCATTTCTTGGCTTCAAACCCCCATATCTCGCGAACGGATTGACCTAACCCAAAAATTCCTGTAGCGTCTGGACGTAGAAACTCGCCCGATTACAACGGTATGTGTATTTTTGCCCTAGGCCACTCTGGTTAACTGTTTGGAGCAGCAGAATTGCGAAAAATTTGTTGCCTTCTCATCCATTTCTTGGCTTCAGACTCCCATATCTAGCGAACGGATTGACCTAACCCAAAAATTCCTATTGCATCTGAAAGTAGAAACTCGCCCGATTACAACGGTATGTGTATTTTTTCCCTAGGCCATTCTGGTTAAGCGTTTGGAGCAGCAGAATTGCGAAAAATTTTTTGCCTTCTCAACCATTTCTTGGCTTCAAACTCCCATATCTCGCGAACGGATTGACCTAACCCAAAAATTCCTATTGCATCTGAAAATAGAACCTCGCCCGATTACAGCGGTATGTGTATTTTTTCCCTAGGCCATTCTGGTTAAGCGTTTGGAGCAGCAGAATTGCGAAAAATTTTTTCCTTCTCAACCATTTCTTGGCTTCAAACCCCCATATCTCGCGAACGGATTGACCTAACCCAAAAATTCCTGTAGCGTCTGGAAGTAGAAACTCGCCCGATTACAACGGTATGTGTATTTTTTCCCTAGCCCATTCTGGTCAAGCGTTTGGAGCAGCAGAATTGCGAAAAATTTCTTGCCTTCTCAACCATTTCTTGGCTTCAAACTCCCATATCTCGCGAACGGATAGACCTAACCCAAAAATTCCTATTGCTTCTGAAAGTAGAAACTCGCCCGATTACAACGGTACGTGTATTTTTTCCCTAGGTCATTCTGGTTAAGCGTTTGGAGCAGCAGAATTGCGAAAAATTTTTTGCCTTCTCATCCATTTCTTGGCTTCAAACCCCCATATCTCGCGAACGGATTGACCTAAGCCAAAAATTCCTGTTGCGTCTGAAAGTTGAAACTCGCCCGATTACAACGGCATGTGTATTTTTTCCCTAGGCCATTCTGGTTAAGCGTTTGGGGCAGCAGAAATGCGAATAATTTTTTGCCTTCTCAACCATTTCTTGGCTTCAAACTCCCATATCTCGCGAACGGATTGACCTAACCCAAAAATACCTGTTGCGTCTGAAAGTAGAAACTCGCCCGATTACAACGGTATGTGTATTTTTTCCCTAGCCCTTTCTGGTCAAGCGTTTGGAGCAGCAGAATTGCGAAAAATTTGTTGTCTTCTCAACCATTTCTTAGCTTCATACTCCCATATCTCGCGAACGGATTGACCTAACCCCAAAATTCCTATTGCATCTGAAAGTAGAAACTCGCCCGATTACAACGGTATGTGTATTTTGTCCCTAGGCCATTCTGGTTAAGCGTTTGGAGCAGCAGAATTGCGAAAAATTTGTTGCCTTCTCTACCATTTCTTAGCTTCAAACTCCCATATCTCGCGAACCGATTGACCTAACCCAAAAATTCCTATTGCATCTGAAAGTAGAAACTCGCCCGATTACAACGGTATGTGTATTTTTTCCCTAGGCCATTCTGGTTAAGCGTTTGGAGCAGCAGAAGTGCGAAAAATTTGTTGTCTTCTCAAACATTTCTTAGCTTCAAACTCCCATATCTCGCGAAAGGATTGACCCAACCCAAAAATTCCTATTGCATCTGAAAGTAGAAACTCGCCCGATTACAACGGTATGTGTATTTTTTCCCTAGGCCATTCTGGTTAAGCGTTTGGAGCAGCAGAATTGCGAAAAATTTTTTGCCTTCTCAACCATTTCTTGGCTTCAAACTCCTATATCTCGCGAACGGATTGACCTAACCCAAAAATTCCTGTAGCGTCTGGACGTAGAAACTCGCCCGATTACAACGGTATGTGTATTTTTGCCCTAGGCCACTCTGGTTAAGCGTTTGGAGCAGCAGAATTGCGAAAAATTTTTTGCCTTCTCAACCATTTCTTGGCTTCAAACTCCCATATCTCGCGAACGGATTGACCTAACCCAAAAATTCCTATTGCATCTGAAAATAGAACCTCGCCCGATTACAGCGGTATGGGTATTTTTTCCCTAGGCCATTCTGGTTAAGCGTTTGGAGCAGCAGAATTGCGAAAAATTTTTTCCTTCTCAACCATTTCTTGGCTTCAAACCCCCATATCTCGCGAACGGATTGACCTAACCCAAAAATTCCTGTAGCGTCTGGAAGTAGAAACTCGCCCGATTACAACGGTATGTGTATTTTTTCCCTAGCCCATTCTGGTCAAGCGTTTGGAGCAGCAGAATTGCGAAAAATTTCTTGCCTTCTCAACCATTCCTTGGCTTCAAACTCCCATATCTCGCGAACGGATAGACCTAACCCAAAAATTCCTATTGCATCTGAAAGTAGAAACTCGCCCGATTACAACGGTACGTGTATTTTTTCCCTAGGTCATTCTGGTTAAGCGTTTGGAGCAGCAGAATTGCGAAAAATTTTTTGCCTTCTCAACCATTTCTTGGCTTCAAACACCCATATCTCGCGAACGGATTGACCTAACCCAAAAATTCCTATTGCATCGGAAAATAGAACCTCGCCCGATTACAGCGGTATGTGTGTTTTTTCCCTAAGCCATTCTGGTTAAGCGTTTGGAGCAGCAGAATTGCGAAAAATTTTTTCCTTCTCAACCATTTCTTGGCTTCAAACCCCCATATCTCGCGAACGGATTGACATAACCCAAAAATTCCTGTAGCGTCTGGAAGTAGAAACTCGCCCGATTACAACGGTATGTGTATTTTTTCCCTAGCCCATTCTGGTCATGCGTTTGGAGCAGCAGAATTGCGAAAAATTTCTTGCCTTCTCAACAATTTCTTGGCTTCAAACTCCCATATCTCGCGAACGGATAGACCTAACCCAAAAATTCCTATTGCATCTGAAAGTAGAAACTCGCCCGATTATAGCGGTATGTATTTTTTTTCCCTAGGCCATTCTGGTTAAGCGTTTGGAGAAGCAGAAATGCGAAAAATTTGTTGTCTTCTCAACCATTTCTTAGCTTCAAACTCCCATATCTCGCGAACGGATTGACCTAACCCAAAAATTCCTATTGCATCTGAAAGAAGAAACTCGCCCGATTACAACGGTATGTGTATTTTTTCCCTAGGCCATTCTGGTTAAGCGTTTGGAGCAGCAGAATTGCGAAAAATTTCTTGCCTTCTCAACCATTCCTTGGCTTCAAACTCCCATATCTCGCGAACGGATAGACCTAACCCAAAAATTCCTATTGCATCTGAAAGTAGAAACTCGCCCGATTACAACGGTACGTGTATTTTTTCCCTAGGTCATTCTGGTTAAGCGTTTGGAGCAGCAGAATTGCGAAAAATTTTTTGCCTTCTCATCCATTTCTTGGCTTCAAACCCCCATATCTCGCGAACGGATTGACCTAAGCCTAAAACTCCTGTTGCGTCTGAAAGTTGAAACTCGCCCGATTACAACGGCATGTGTATTTTTTCCCTAGGCCATTCTGGTTAAGCGTTTGGAGCAGCAGAATTGCGAAAAATTTTTTGCCTTCTCAACCATTTCTTGGCTTCAAACACCCATATCTCGCGAACGGATTGACATAACCCAAAAATTCCTATTGCATCTGAAAATAGAACCTCGCCCGATTACAGCGGTATGTGTGTTTTTTCCCTAAGCCATTCTGGTTAAGCGTTTGGAGCAGCAGAATTGCGAAAAATTTTTTCCTTCTCAACCATTTCTTGGCTTCAAACCCCCATATCTCGCGAACGGATTGACCTAACCCAAAAATTCCTGTAGCGTCTGGAAGTAGAAACTCGCCCGATTACAACGGTACGTGTATTTTTTCCCTAGCCCATTCTGGTCATGCGTTTGGAGCAGCAGAATTGCGAAAAATTTCTTGCCTTCTCAACAATTTCTTGGCTTCAAACTCCCATATCTCGCGAACGGATAGACCTAACCCAAAAATTCCTATTGCATCTGAAAGTAGAAACTCGCCCGATTACAGCGGTATGTATTTTTTTTCCCTAGGCCATTCTGGTTAAGCGATTGGAGAAGCAGAAATGCGAAAAATTTGTTGTCTTCTCAACCATTTCTTAGCTTCAAACTCCCATATCTCGCGAACGGATTGACCTAACCCAAAAATTCCTATTGCATCTGAAAGTAGAAACTCGCCCGATTACAACGGTATGTGTATTTTTTCCCTAGGCCATTCTGGTTAAGCGTTTGGAGCAGCAGAATTGCGAAAAATTTCTTGCCTTCTCAACCATTCCTTGGCTTCAAACTCCCGTATCTCGCGAACGGATAGACCTAACCCAAAAATTCCTATTGCATCTGAAAGTAGAAACTCGCCCGATTACAACGGCATGTGTATTTTTTCCCTAGGCCATTCTGGTTAAGCGTTTGGAACAGCAGAATTGCGAAAAATTTTTTGCCTTCTCAACCATTTCTTGGCTTCAAACACCCATATCTCGCGAACGGATTGACCTAACCCAAAAATTCCTATTGCATCTGAAAATAGAACCTCGCCCGATTACAACGGTATGTGTATTTTTTCCCTAGGCCATTCTGGTTAAGCGTTTGGAGCAGCAGAAGTGCGAAAAATTTGTTGTCTTCTCAAACATTTCTTAGCTTCAAACTCCCATATCTCGCGAAAGGATTGACCCAACCCAAAAATTCCTATTGCATCTGAAAGTCGAACCTCGCCGAATTACAACGGTATGTGTATTTTTTCCCTAGGCCATTCTGGTTAAGCGTTTGGAGCAGCAGAACTGCGAAAAATTTGTGGCCTTCTCAACCATATCTTGGCTTCAAACTCCCATATCTCGCGAACGGATTGACCTAACCCAAAAATTCCTGTAGCGTCTGGACGTAGAAACTCGCCCGATTACAACGGTAAGTGTATTTTTTCCCTAGGCCATTCTGGTTAAGCGTTTGGAGCAGCAGAATTGCGAAAAATTTTTTGCCTTCTCATCCATTTCTTGGCTTCAAACCCCCATATCTCGCGAACGGATTGACCTAAGCCTAAAACTCCTGTTGCGTCTGAAAGTTGAAACTCGCCCGATTACAACGGCATGTGTATTTTTTCCCTAGGCCATTCTGGTTAAGCGTTTGGAGCAGCAGAATTGCGAAAAATTTTTTGCCTTCTCAACCATTTCTTGGCTTCAAACACCCATATCTCGCGAACGGATTGACATAACCCAAAAATTCCTATTGCATCTGAAAATAGAACCTCGCCCGATTACAGCGGTATGTGTGTTTTTTCCCTAAGCCATTCTGGTTAAGCGTTTGGAGCAGCAGAATTGCGAAAAATTTTTTCCTTCTCAACCATTTCTTGGCTTCAAACCCCCATATCTCGCGAACGGATTGACCTAACCCAAAAATTCCTGTAGCGTCTGGAAGTAGAAACTCGCCCGATTACAACGGTACGTGTATTTTTTCCCTAGCCCATTCTGGTCATGCGTTTGGAGCAGCAGAATTGCGAAAAATTTCTTGCCTTCTCAACAATTTCTTGGCTTCAAACTCCCATATCTCGCGAACGGATAGACCTAACCCAAAAATTCCTATTGCATCTGAAAGTAGAAACTCGCCCGATTACAGCGGTATGTATTTTTTTTCCCTAGGCCATTCTGGTTAAGCGATTGGAGAAGCAGAAATGCGAAAAATTTGTTGTCTTCTCAACCATTTCTTAGCTTCAAACTCCCATATCTCGCGAACGGATTGACCTAACCCAAAAATTCCTATTGCATCTGAAAGTAGAAACTCGCCCGATTACAACGGTATGTGTATTTTTTCCCTAGGCCATTCTGGTTAAGCGTTTGGAGCAGCAGAATTGCGAAAAATTTCTTGCCTTCTCAACCATTCCTTGGCTTCAAACTCCCGTATCTCGCGAACGGATAGACCTAACCCAAAAATTCCTATTGCATCTGAAAGTAGAAACTCGCCCGATTACAACGGCATGTGTATTTTTTCCCTAGGCCATTCTGGTTAAGCGTTTGGAGCAGCAGAATTGCGAAAAATTTTTTGCCTTCTCAACCATTTCTTGGCTTCAAACACCCATATCTCGCGAACGGATTGACCTAACCCAAAAATTCCTATTGCATCTGAAAATAGAACCTCGCCCGATTACAACGGTATGTGTATTTTTTCCCTAGGCCATTCTGGTTAAGCGTTTGGAGCAGCAGAAGTGCGAAAAATTTGTTGTCTTCTCAAACATTTCTTAGCTTCAAACTCCCATATCTCGCGAAAGGATTGACCCAACCCAAAAATTCCTATTGCATCTGAAAGTCGAACCTCGCCGAATTACAACGGTATGTGTATTTTTTCCCTAGGCCATTCTGGTTAAGCGTTTGGAGCAGCAGAACTGCGAAAAATTTGTGGCCTTCTCAACCATTTCTTGGCTTCAAACTCCCATATCTCGCGAACGGATTGACCTAACCCAAAAATTCCTGTAGCGTCTGGACGTAGAAACTCGCCCGATTACAACGGTAAGTGTATTTTTTCCCTAGGCCATTCTGGTTAAGCGTTTGGAGCAGCAGAATTGCGAAAAATTTGTTGCCTTCTCATACATTTCTTGGCTTCAAACTCCCATATCTCGCGAACGGATTGACCTAAGCCAAAAATTCCTGTTGCGTCTGAAAGTAGAAACTCGCCCGATTACAACGGTATGTGTATTTTTGCCCTAGGCCACTCTGGTTAAGCGTTTGGAGCAGCAGAATTGCGAAAAATTTTTTGCCTTCTCAACCATTTCTTGGCTTCAAACTCCCATATCTCGCGAACGGATTGACCTAACCCAAAAATTCCTGTTGCATCTGAAAATAGAACCTCGCCCGATTACAGAGGTATGTGTATTTTTTCCCTAGGCCATTCTGGTTAAGCGTTTGGAGCAGCAGAATTGCGAAAAATTTTTTCCTTCTCAACCATTTCTTGGCTTCAAACCCCCATATCTCGCGAACGGATTGACCTAACCCAAAAATTCCTGTAGCGTCTGGAAGTAGAAACTCGCCCGATTACAACGGTGTGTGTATTTTTTCCCTAGCCCATTCTGGTCAAGCGTTTGGAGCAGCAGAATTGCGAAAAATTTCTTGCCTTCTCAACCATTTCTTGGCTTCAAACTCCCATATCTCGCGAACGGATTGACCTAACCGAAAAATTCCTATTGAATCTGAAAGTAGAAACTCGCCCGATTACAGCGGTATGTATTTTTTTTCCCTAGGCCATTCTGGTTAAGCGTTTGGAAAAGCAGAATTGCGAAAAATTTTTTATCCTTCTCAACCATTTCTTGGCTTCAAACTCCCATATCTCGCGTACGGATTGACCTAACCCAAAAATTCCTGTAGCGTCTGGAAATAGAAACTCGCCCGATTTCAACGGTATATGTATTTATTCCCTAGCCCATTCTGGTCAAGCGTTTGGAGCAGCAGAATTGCGAAAAATTTGTTGTCTTCTCAACTATTTCTTGGCTTCAAACTCCCATATCTCACGAACGGATTGACCTAACCCAAAAATTCCTATTGCATCTGAAAGTAGAAACTCGCCCGATTACAACGGTCTGTGTATTTTTTCCCTAGGCCATTCTGGTTAAGCGTTTGGAGCAGCAGAATTGCGAAAAATTTGTTGCCTTCTCTACCATTTCTTAGCTTCAAACTCCCATATCTCGCGAACGGATTGACCTAAGCCAAAAATTCCTGTTGCGTCTGAAAGTAGAAACTCGCCCGATTACAACGGCATGTGTATTTTTTCCCTAGGGCATTCTGGTTAAGCGTTTGGAGCAGCAGCATTGCGAAAAATTTGTTGTCTTCTCAACCATTTCTTAGCTTAAAACTCCCATATCTCGCGAACGGATTGACCTAACCCAAAAATTCCTATTGCATCTGAAAGTAGAAACTCGCCCGATTACAACGGTATGTTTATTTTTTCCCTAGGCCATTCTGGTTAAGCGTTTGGAGCAGCAGAATTGCGAAAAATTTTTTGCCTTCTCTACCATTTCTTAGCTTCAAACTCCCATATCTCGCGAACCGATTGACCTAACCCAAAAATTCCTATTGCATCTGAAAGTAGAAACTCGCCCGATTACAACGGTATGTGTATTTTTTACCTAGGCCATTCTGGTTAAGCGTTTGGAGCAGCAGATGTGCGAAAAATTTGTTGTCTTCTCAAACATTTCTTAGCTTCAAACTCCCATATCTCGCGAAAGGATTGACCCAACCCAAAAATTCCTATTGCATCTGAAAGTAGAAACTTGCCCGATTACAACGGTATGTGTATTTTTTCCCTAGGCCACTCTGGTTAAGCGTTTGGAGCAGCAGAATTGCGAAAAATTTTTTGCCTTCTCAACCATTTCTTGGCTTCAAACTCGCATATCTCGCGAACGGATTGACCTAACCCAAAAATTCCTATTGCATCTGAAAGTCGAACCTCGCCGAATTACAACGGTATGTGTATTTTTTCCCTAGGCCATTCTGGTTAAGCGTTTGGAGCAGCAGAACTGCGAAAAATTTGTGGCCTTCTCAACCATTTCTTGGCTTCAAACTCCCATATCTCGCGAACGGATTGACCTAACCCAAAAATTCCTGTAGCGTCTGGACGTAGAAACTCGCCCGATTACAACGGTAAGTGTATTTTTTCCCTAGGCCATTCTGGTTAAGCGTTTGGAGCAGCAGAATTGCGAAAAATTTGTTGCCTTCTCATACATTTCTTGGCTTCAAACTCCCATATCTCGCGAACGGATTGACCTAACCCAAAAATTCCTGTAGCGTCTGGACGTAGAAACTCGCCCGATTACAACGGTAAGTGTATTTTTTCCCCAGGCCATTCTGGTTAAGCGTTTGGAGCAGCAGAATTGCGAAAAATTTGTTGCCTTCTCAACCATTTCTTGGCTTCAAACCCCCATATCTCGCGAACGGATTGACCTAACCCAAAAATTCCTGTAGCGTCTGGAAGTAGAAACGCGCCCGATTACAACGGTGTGTGTATTTTTTCCCTAGCCCATTCTGGTCAAGCGTTTGGAGCAGCAGAATTGCGAAAAATTTCTTGCCTTCTCAACCATTTCTTGGCTTCAAACTCCCATATCTCGCGAACGGATTGACCTAACCGAAAAATTCCTATTGCATCTGAAAGTAGAAACTCGCCCGATTACAGCGGTATGTATTTTTTTTCCCTAGGCCATTCTGGTTAAGCGTTTGGAGCAGCAGAATTGCGAAAAATTTTTTTCCTTCTCAACCATTTCTTGGTTTCAAACCCCCATATCTCGCGAACGGATAAACCTAACCCAAAAATTCCTGTAGCGTTTGGAAGTAGAAACTCGCCCGATTACAACGGTATGTGTATTTTTTCCCTAGCCCATTCTGGTTAAGCGTTTGGAGCAGCAGAATTGCGAAAAATTTTTTGTCTTCTCAACCATTTCTTGGCTTCAAACTCCCATATCTCGCGAACGGATAGACCTAACCCAAAAATTCCTATTGCATCTGAAAATAGAACCTCGCCCGATTACAGCGGTATATGTATTTTTTCCCTAGGCCATTCTGGCTAAGCGTTTGGAGCAGCAGAATTGCGAAAAATTTTTTATCCTTCTCAACCATTTCTTAGCTTCAAACTCCCATATCTCGCGAACGGATTGACCTAACCGAAAAATACCTGTTGCGTCTGGAAGTAGAAACTCGCCCGATTACAGCGGTATATATATTTTTTCCCTAGCCCATTCTGGTCAAGCGTTTGGAGCAGCAGAATTGCGAAAAATTTGTTGTCTTCTCAACCATTTCTTGGCTTCAAACTCCCATATCTCACGAACGGATTGACCTAACCCAAAAATTCCTATTGCATCTGAAAGTAGAAACTCGCCCGATTACAACGGTCTGTGTATTTTTTCCCTAGGCCATTCTGGTGAAGCGTTTGGAGCAGCAGAAATGCGAATAATTTTTTGCCTTCTCAACCATTTCTTGGCTTCAAACTCCCATATCTCGCGAACGAATTGACCTAACCCAAAAATACCTGTTGCGTCTGAAAGTAGAAACTCGCCCGATTACAGCGGTATGTGTATTTTGTCCCTAGGCCACTCTGGTTAAGCGTTTGGAGCAGCATAATTGCGAAAAATTTGTTGCCTTCTCTACCATTTCTTAGCTTCAAACTCCCATATCTCGCGAAGGGATTGACCTAAGCCAAAAATTCCTGTTGCGTCTGAAAGTAGAAACTCGCCCGATTACAACGGCATGTGTATTTTTTCCTAGGGCATTCTGGTTAAGCGTTTGGAGCAGCAGAATTGCGAAAAATTTGTTGTCTTCTCAATCATTTCTTAGCTTCAAACTCCCATATCTCGCGAACGGATTGACCTAACCCAAAAATTCCTATTGCATCTGAAAGTAGAAACTCGCCCGATTACAACGGTATGTGTATTTTTTCCCCAGGCCATTCTGGTTAAGCGTTTGGAGCAGCAGAATTGCGAAAAATTTGTTGCCTTCTCATCCATTTCTTGGCTTCAAACTCCCATATCTCGCGAACGGATTGACCTAACCCAAAAATTCCTATTGCATCTGAAAGTAGAAACTCGCCCGATTACAACGGTTTTTTTATTTTTTCATTAGGCCATTCTGGTTAAGCGTTTGGAGCAGCAGAATTGCGAAAAATTTTTTGCCTTCTCAACCATTTCTTGGCTTCAAACTCCCATATCTCGCGAACGGATCGACCTAACCCAAAAATTTCTATTGCATCTGAAAATAGAACCTCGCCCGATTACAGCGGTATGTGTATTTTTTCCCTAGGCCATTCTGGTTAAGCGTTTGCAGCAGCAGAATTGCGAAAAATGTTTTGCCTTCTCAACCATTTCTTGGCTTCAAACCCCCATATCTCGCGAACGGATTGACCTAACCCAAAAATTCCTGTAGCGTCTGGAAGTAGAAACGCGCCCGATTACAACGGTGTGTGTATTTTTTCCCTAGCCCATTCTGGTCAAGCGTTTGGAGCAGCAGAATTGCGAAAAATTTCTTGCCTTCTCAACCATTTCTTGGCTTCAAACTCCCATATCTCGCGAACGGATTGACCTAACCGAAAAATTCCTATTGCATCTGAAAGTAGAAACTCGCCCGATTACAGCGGTATGTATTTTTTTTCCCTAGGCCATTCTGGTTAAGCGTTTGGAAAAGCAGAATTGCGAAAAATTTTTTATCCTTCTCAACCATTTCTTGGCTTCAAACTCCCATATCTCGCGAACGGATTGACCTAAGCCAAAAATTCCTGTAGCGTCTGGAAGTAGAAACTCGCCCGATTACAACGGCATGTGTATTTTTTCCCTAGGGCATTCTGGTTAAGCGTTTGGAGCAGCAGAATTGCGAAAAATTTGTTGTCTTCTCAACCATTTCTTAGCTTAAAACTCCCATATCTCGCGAACGGATTGACCTAACCCAAAAATTCCTATTGCATCTGAAAGTAGAAACTCGCCCGATTACAACGGTATGTTTATTTTTTCCCTAGGCCATTCTGGTTAAGCGTTTGGAGCAGCAGAATTGCGAAAAATTTTTTGCCTTCTCAACCATTTCTTGGCTTCAAACCCCCATATCTCGCGAACGGATTGACCTAACCCAAAAATTCCTGTAGCGTCTGGAAGTAGAAACGCGCCCGATTACAACGGTGTGTGTATTTTTTCCCTAGCCCATTCTGGTCAAGCGTTTGGAGCAGCAGAATTGCGAAAAATTTGTTGCCTTCTCTACCATTTCTTAGCTTCAAACTCCCATATCTCGCGAACGGATTGACCTAAGCCAAAAATTCCTGTTGCGTCTGAAAGTAGAAACTCGCCCGATTACAACGGCATGTGTATTTTTTCCCTAGGGCATTCTGGTTAAGCGTTTGGAGCAGCAGAATTGCGAAAAATTTGTTGTCTTCTCAACCATTTCTTAGCTTAAAACTCCCATATCTCGCGAACGGATTGACCTAACCCAAAAATTCCTATTGCATCTGAAAGTAGAAACTCGCCCGATTACAACGGTTTGTTTATTTTTTCCCTAGGCCATTCTGGTTAAGCGTTTGGAGCAGCAGAATTGCGAAAAATTTTTTGCCTTCTCTACCATTTCTTAGCTTCAAACTCCCATATCTCGCGAACGGATTGACCTAACCCAAAAATTCCTGTAGCGTCTGGAAGTAGAAACTCGCCCGCTTTCAACGGTATATGTATTTTTTCCCTAGCCCATTCTGGTCAAGCGTTTGGAGCAGCAGAATTGCGAAAAATTTGTTGTCTTCTCAACTATTTCTTGGCTTCAAACTCCCATATCTCGCGAACGGATTGACCTAACCCAAAAATTCCTATTGCATCTGAAAGTAGAAACTCGCCCGATTACAACGGTATGTTTATTTTTTCCCTAGGCCATTCTGGTTAAGCGTTTGGAGCAGTAGAATTGCGAAAAATTTTTTGCCTTCTCTACCATTTCTTAGATTCAAACTCCCATATCTCGCGAACCGATTGACCTCACCCAAAAATTCCTATTGCATCTGAAAGTAGAAACTCGCCCGATTACAACGGTATGTGTATTTTTTCCCTAGGCCATTCTGGTTAAGCGTTTGGAGCAGCAGAAGTGCGAAAAATTTGTTGTCTTCTCAAACATTTCTTAGCTTCAAACTCCCATATCTCGCGAAAGGATTGACCCAACCCAAAAATTCCTATTGCATCTGAAAGTCGAACCTCGCCGAATTACAACGGTATGTGTATTTTTTCCCTAGGCCATTCTGGTTAAGCGTTTGGAGCAGCAGAACTGCGAAAAATTTGTGGCCTTCTCAACCATTTCTTGGCTTCAAACTCCCATATCTCGCGAACGGATTGACCTAACCCAAAAATTCCTGTAGCGTCTGGACGTAGAAACTCGCCCGATTACAACGGTAAGTGTATTTTTTCCCTAGCCCATTCTGGTCAAGCGTTTGGAGCAGCAGAATTGCGAAAAATTTCTTGCCTTCTCAACCATTTCTTGGCTTCAAACTCCCATATCTCGCGAACGGATTGACCTAACCGAAAAATTCCTATTGCATCTGAAAGTAGAAACTCGCCCGATTACAGCGGTATGTATTTTTTTTCCCTAGGCCATTCTGGTTAAGCGTTTGGAAAAGCAGAATTGCGAAAAATTTTTTATCCTTCTCAACCATTTCTTGGCTTCAAACTCCCATATCTCGCGTACGGATTGACCTAACCCAAAAATTCCTGTAGCGTCTGGAAATAGAAACTCGCCCGATTTCAACGGTATATGTATTTATTCCCTAGCCCATTCTGGTCAAGCGTTTGGAGCAGCAGAATTGCGAAAAATTTGTTGTCTTCTCAACTATTTCTTGGCTTCAAACTCCCATATCTCACGAACGGATTGACCTAACCCAAAAATTCCTATTGCATCTGAAAGTAGAAACTCGCCCGATTACAACGGTCTGTGTATTTTTTCCCTAGGCCATTCTGGTTAAGCGTTTGGAGCAGCAGAATTGCGAAAAATTTGTTGCCTTCTCTACCATTTCTTAGCTTTAAACTCCCATATCTCGCGAACGGATTGACCTAAGCCAAAAATTCCTGTTGCGTCTGAAAGTAGAAACTCGCCCGATTACAACGGCATGTGTATTTTTTCCCTAGGGCATTCTGGTTAAGCGTTTGGAGCAGCAGAATTGCGAAAAATTTGTTGTCTTCTCAACCATTTCTTAGCTTAAAACTCCCATATCTCGCGAACGGATTGACCTAACCCAAAAATTCCTATTGCATCTGAAAGTAGAAACTCGCCCGATTACAACGGTATGTTTATTTTTTCCCTAGGCCATTCTGGTTAAGCGTTTGGAGCAGCAGAATTGCGAAAAATTTTTTGCCTTCTCTACCATTTCTTAGCTTCAAACTCCCATATCTCGCGAACCGATTGACCTCACCCAAAAATTCCTATTGCATCTGAAAGTAGAAACTCGCCCGATTACAACGGTATGTGTATTTTTTCCCTAGGCCATTCTGGTTAAGCGTTTGGAGCAGCAGAAGTGCGAAAAATTTGTTGTCTTCTCAAACATTTCTTAGCTTCAAACTCCCATATCTCGCGAAAGGATTGACCCAACCCAAAAATTCCTATTGCATCTGAAAGTCGAACCTCGCCGAATTACAACGGTATGTGTATTTTTTCCCTAGGCCATTCTGGTTAAGCGTTTGGAGCAGCAGAACTGCGAAAAATTTGTGGCCTTCTCAACCATTTCTTGGCTTCAAACTCCCATATCTCGCGAACGGATTGACCTAACCCAAAAATTCCTGTAGCGTCTGGACGTAGAAACTCGCCCGATTACAACGGTAAGTGTATTTTTTCCCTAGGCCATTCTGGTTAAGCGTTTGGAGCAGCAGAATTGCGAAAAATTTGTTGCCTTCTCATACATTTCTTGGCTTCAAACTCCCATATCTCGCGAACGGATTGACCTAAGCCAAAAATTCCTGTTGCGTCTGAAAGTAGAAACTCGCCCGATTACAACGGTATGTGTATTTTTGCCCTAGGCCACTCTGGTTAAGCGTTTGGAGCAGCAGAATTGCGAAAAATTTTTTGCCTTCTCAACCATTTCTTGGCTTCAAACTCCCATATCTCGCGAACGGATTGACCTAACCCAAAAATTCCTATTGCATCTGAAAATAGAACCTCGCCCGATTACAGCGGTATGTGTATTTTTTCCCTAGGCCATTCTGGTTAAGCGTTTGGAGCAGCAGAATTGCGAAAAATTTTTTCCTTCTCAACCATTTCTTGGCTTCAAACCCCCATATCTCGCGAACGGATTGACCTAACCCAAAAATTCCTGTAGCGTCTGGAAATAGAAACTCGCCCGATTTCAACGGTATATGTATTTATTCCCTAGCCCATTCTGGTCAAGCGTTTGGAGCAGCAGAATTGCGAAAAATTTGTTGTCTTCTCAACTATTTCTTGGCTTCAAACTCCCATATCTCACGAACGGATTGACCTAACCCAAAAATTCCTATTGCATCTGAAAGTAGAAACTCGCCCGATTACAACGGTCTGTGTATTTTTTCCCTAGGCCATTCTGGTTAAGCGTTTGGAGCAGCAGAATTGCGAAAAATTTGTTGCCTTCTCTACCATTTCTTAGCTTCAAACTCCCATATCTCGCGAACGGATTGACCTAAGCCAAAAATTCCTGTTGCGTCTGAAACTAGAAACTCGCCCGATTACAACGGCATGTGTATTTTTTCCCTAGGGCATTCTGGTTAAGCGTTTGGAGCAGCAGAATTGCGAAAAATTTGTTGTCTTCTCAACCATTTCTTAGCTTAAAACTCCCATATCTCGCGAACGGATTGACATAACCCAAAAATTCCTATTGCATCTGAAAGTAGAAACTCGCCCGATTACAACGGTATGTTTATTTTTTCCCTAGGCCATTCTGGTTAAGCGTTTGGAGCAGCAGAATTGCGAAAAATTTTTTGCCTTCTCTTCCATTTCTTAGCTTCAAACTCCCATATCTCGCGAACGGATTGACCTAACCCAAAAATTCCTGTAGCGTCTGGAAGTAGAAACTCGCCAGATTTCAACGGTATATGTATTTTTTCCCTAGCCCATTCTGGTCAAGCGTTTGGAGCAGCAGAATTGCGAAAAATTTGTTGTCTTCTCAACTATTTCTTGGCTTCAAACTCCCATATATCACGAACGGATTGACCTAACCCAAAAATTCCTATTGCATCTGAAAGTAGAAACCCGCCCGATTACAACGGTCTGTGTATTTTTTCCCTAGGCCATTCTGGTTAAGCGTTTGGAGCAGCAGAATTGCGAAAAATTTGTTGCCTTCTCTACCATTTCTTAGCTTCAAACTCCCATATCTCGCGAACGGATTGACCTAAGCCAAAAATTCCTGTTGCGTCTGAAAGTAGAAACTCGCCCGATTACAACGGCATGTGTATTTTTTCCCTAGGGCATTCTGGTTAAGCGTTTGGAGCAGCAGAATTGCGAAAAATTTGTTGTCTTCTCAACCATTTCTTAGCTTAAAACTCCCATATCTCGCGAACGGATTGACCTAACCCAAAAATTCCAATTGCATCTGAAAGTAGAAACTCGCCCGATTACAACGGTATGTTTATTTTTTCCCTAGGCCATTCTGGTTAAGCGTTTGGAGCAGCAGAATTGCGAAAAATTTTTTGCCTTCTCTACCATTTCTTAGCTTCAAACTCCCATATTTCGCGAACCGATTGACCTAACCCAAAAATTCCTATTGCATCTGAAAGTAGAAACTCGCCCGATTACAACGGTATGTGTATTTTTTCCCTAGGCCATTCTGGTTAAGCGTTTGGAGCAGCAGAAGTGCGAAAAATTTGTTGTCTTCTCAAACATTTCTTAGCTTCAAACTCCCATATCTCGCGAAAGGATTGACCCAACCCAAAAATTCCTATTGCATCTGAAAGTAGAAACTCGCCCGATTACAACGGTATGTGTATTTTTTCACTAGGCCATTCTGGTTAAGCGTTTGGAGCAGCAGAATTGCGAAAAATTTTTTGCCTTCTCAACCATTTCTTGGCTTCAAACTCGCATATCTCGCGAACGGATTGACCTAACCCAAAAATTCCTATTGCATCTGAAAGTCGAACCTCGCCGAATTACAACGGTATGTGTATTTTTTCCCTAGGCCATTCTGGTTAAGCGTTTGGAGCAGCAGAACTGCGAAAAATTTGTTGCCTTCTCAACCATTTCTTGGCTTCAAACTCCCATATCTCGCGAACGGATAGACATAACCCAAAAATTCCTGTAGCGTCTGGAAGTAGAAACTCGCCCGATTACAACGGTATGTGTATTTTTTCCCTAGCCCATTCTGGTCAAGCGTTTGGAGCAGCAGAATTGCGAAAAATTTCTTGCCTTCTCAACCATTTCTTAGCTTCAAACTCCCATATCTCGCGAACGGATTGACCTAACCCAAAAATTCCTATTGCATCTGAAAGTAGAAACTCGCCCGATTACAACGGTATGTTTATTTTTTCCCTAGGCCATTCTGGTTAAGCGTTTGGAGCAGCAGAATTGCGAAAAATTTTTTGCCTTCTCAACCATGCCTTGGCTTCAAACTCCCATATCTCACGAACGGATTGACCTAACCCAAAAATTCCTATTGCATCTGAAAGTAGAAACTCGCCCGATTACAACGGTATGTGTATTTTGTCCCTAGGCCATTCTGGTTAAGCGATTGGAGCAGCAGAATTGCGAAAAATTTGTTGCCTTCTCTACCATTTCTTAGCTTCAAACTACCATATCTCGCGAACCGATTGACCTAACCCAAAAATTCCTATTGCATCTGAAAGTAGAAACTCGCCCGATTACAACGGTATGTGTATTTTTTCCCTAGGCCATTCTGGTTAAGCGTTTGGAGCAGCAGAATTGCGAAAAATTTGTTGTCTTCTCAAACATTTCTTAGCTTCAAACTCCCATATCTCGCGAAAGGATTGACCCAACCCAGAAATTCCTATTGCATCTGAAAGTAGAAACTCGCCCGATTACAACGGTATGTGTATTTTTTCCCTAGGCCATTCTGGTTAAGCGTTTGGAGCAGCAGAATTGCGAAAAATTTGTTGCCTTCTCTACCATTTCTTAGCTTCAAACTACCATATCTCGCGAACCGATTGACCTAACCCAAAAATTCCTATTGCATCTGAAAGTAGAAACTCGCCCGATTACAACGGTATGTGTATTTTTTCCCTAGGCCATTCTGGTTAAGCGTTTGGAGCAGCAGAATTGCGAAAAATTTGTTGTCTTCTCAAACATTTCTTAGCTTCAAACTCCCATATCTCGCGAAAGGATTGACCCAACCCAGAAATTCCTATTGCATCTGAAAGTAGAAACTCGCCCGATTACAACAGTATGTGTATTTTTTCACTAGGCCATTCTGGTTAAGCGTTTGGAGCAGCAGAATTGCGAAAAATTTTTTGCCTTCTCAACCATTTCTTGGCTTCAAACTCGCATATCTCGCGAACGGAATGACCTAACCCAAAAATTCCTATTGCATCTGAAAGTCGAACCTCGCCGAATTACAACGCTATGTGTATTTTTTCCCTAGGCCATTCTGGTTAAGCGTTTGGAGCAGCAGAACTGCGAAAAATTTGTTGCCTTCTCAACCATTTCTTGGCTTCAAACTCCCATATCTCGCGAACGGATAGACCTAACCCAAAAATTCCTGTTGCATCTGAAAGTCGAACCTCGCCGAATTACAACGGTATGTGTATTTTTTCCCTAGGCCATTCTGGTTAAGCGTTTGGAGCAGCAGAACTGCGAAAAATTTGTTGCCTTCTCAACCATTTCTTGGCTTCAAACTCCCATATCTCGCGAACGGATTGACCTAACCGAAAAATTCCTGTAGCGTCTGGACGTAGAAACTCGCCCGATTACAACGGTAAGTGTATTTTTTCCCTAGGCCATTCTGGTTAAGCGTTTGGAGCAGCAGAATTGCGAAAAATTTGTTGCCTTCTCATACATTTCTTGGCTTCAAACTCCCATATCTCGCGAACGGATTGACCTAAGCCAAAAATTCCTGTTGCGTCTGAAAGTAGAAACTCGCCCGATTACAACGGTATGTGTATTTTTGCCCTAGGCCACTCTGGTTAAGCGTTGGAGCCGCAGAATTACGAAAAATTTGTTGCCTTCTCATCCATTTCTTGGCTTCAAACTCCCATATCTCGCGAACGGATTGACCTAACCCAAAAATTCCTATTGCATCTGAAAGTAGAAACTCGCCCGATTACAACGGTATGTGTATTTTTTCCCTAGGCCATTCTGGTTAAGCGTTTGGAGCAGCAGAATTGCGAAAAATTTGTTGTCTTCTCAAACATTTCTTAGCTTCAAACTCCCATATCTCGCGAAAGGATTGACCCAACCCAAAAATTCCTATTGCATCTGAAAGTAGAAACTCGCCCGATTTCAACAGTATGTGTATTTTTTCACTAGGCCATTCTGGTTAAGCGTTTGGAGCAGCAGAATTGCGAAAAATTTTTTGCCTTCTCAACCATTTCTTGGCTTCAAACTCCCATATCTCGCGAACGGATTGACCTAACCCAAAAATTCCTATTGCATCTGAAAATAGAACCTCGCCCGATTACAGCGGTATGTGTATCTTTTCCCTAGGCCATTCTGGTTAAGCGTTTGGAGCAGCAGAATTGCGAAAAATTTTTTCCTTCTCAAACATTTCTTGGCTTCAAACCCCCATATCTCGCGAACGGATTGACCGAACCCAAAAATTCCTGTTGCGTCTGAAAGTAGAAACTCGCCCGATTACAACGGCATGTGTATTTTTTCCCTAGGCCATTCTGGTTAAGCGTTTGGAGCAGCAGAACTGCGAAAAATTTGTTGCCTTCTCAACCATTTCTTGGCTTCAAACTCCCATATCTCGCGAACGGATTGACCTAACCCAAAAATTCCTGTAGCGTCTGGACGTAGAAACTCGCCCGATTACAACGGTAAGTGTATTTTTTCCCTAGGCCATTCTGGTTA
This sequence comes from Ptiloglossa arizonensis, assembly GCF_051014685.1. NCBI lineage: Eukaryota > Metazoa > Arthropoda > Insecta > Hymenoptera > Colletidae > Ptiloglossa > Ptiloglossa arizonensis. The sequence continues at coordinate 89,971 of NW_027479214.1, read as the reverse complement.
AGCGTTTGGAGCAGCAGAATTGCGAAAAATTTGTTGCCTTCTCATACATTTCTTGGCTTCAAACTCCCATATCTCGCGAACGGATTGACCTAAGCCAAAAATTCCTGTTGCGTCTGAAAGTAGAAACTCGCCCGATTACAACGGTATGTGTATTTTTGCCCTAGGCCACTCTGGTTAAGCGTTGGAGCCGCAGAATTACGAAAAATTTGTTGCCTTCTCATCCATTTCTTGGCTTCAAACTCCCATATCTCGCGAACGGATTGACCTAACCCAAAAATTCCTATTGCATCTGAAAGTAGAAACTCGCCCGATTACAACGGTATGTGTATTTTTTCCCTAGGCCATTCTGGTTAAGCGTTTGGAGCAGCAGAATTGCGAAAAATTTGTTGTCTTCTCAAACATTTCTTAGCTTCAAACTCCCATATCTCGCGAAAGGATTGACCCAACCCAAAAATTCCTATTGCATCTGAAAGTAGAAACTCGCCCGATTTCAACAGTATGTGTATTTTTTCACTAGGCCATTCTGGTTAAGCGTTTGGAGCAGCAGAATTGCGAAAAATTTTTTGCCTTCTCAACCATTTCTTGGCTTCAAACTCCCATATCTCGCGAACGGATTGACCTAACCCAAAAATTCCTATTGCATCTGAAAATAGAACCTCGCCCGATTACAGCGGTATGTGTATCTTTTCCCTAGGCCATTCTGGTTAAGCGTTTGGAGTAGCAGAATTGCGAAAAATTTTTTCCTTCTCAAACATTTCTTGGCTTCAAACCCCCATATCTCGCGAACGGATTGACCGAACCCAAAAATTCCTGTTGCGTCTGAAAGTAGAAACTCGCCCGATTACAACGGCATGTGTATTTTTTCCCTAGGCCATTCTGGTTAAGAGTTTGGAGCAGCAGAATTGCGAAAAATTTTTTGCCTTCTCAACCATTTCTTGGCTTCAAACTCCCATATCTCGCGAACGGATTGACCTAACCCAAAAATTCCTATTGCATCTGAAAATAGAACCTCGCCCGATTACAGCGGTATGTGTATTTTTTCCCTAGCCCGTTCTGGTCAAGCGTTTGGAGCAGCAGAATTGCGAAAAATTTGTTGTCTTCTCAACCATTTCTTAGCTTTAAACTCCCATATCTCGCGAACGGATTGACCTAACCAAAAAATTCCTATTGCATCTGCAAGTAGAAACTGGCCCGATTACAACGGTACGTGTATTTTTTCCCTAGGTCATTCTGGTTAAGCGTTTGGAGCAGCAGAATTGCGAAAAATTTGTTGTCTTCTCATCCATTTCTTGGCTTCAAACTCCCATATCTCGCGGACGGATTGACCTAACCCAAAAATTCCTATTGCATCTGAAAGTAGAAACTCGCCCGATTACAAAGGTATGTGTATTTTTTCCCTAGGCCATTCTGGTTAAGCGTTTGGAGCAGCAGAATTGCGAAAAATTTTTTGCCTTCTCAACCATTTCTTGGCTTCAAACTCCCATATCTCTCGAACGGATAGACCTAACCCAAAAATTCCTTTAGCGCCTGGAAGTAGAAACTCGCCCGATTACAACGGTATGTTTATTTTTTCCCTAGGCCATTCTGGTTAAGCGTTTGGAGCAGCAGAATTGCGAAAAATTTTTTGCCTTCTCAACCATGCCTTGGCTTCAAACTCCCATATCTCACGAACGGATTGACCTAACCCAAAAATTCCTATTGCATCTGAAAGTAGAAACTCGCCCGATTACAACGGTATGTGTATTTTTTCCCTAGGCCATTCTGGTTAAGCGTTTGGAGCCGCAGAAATGCGAATAATTTTTTGCTTTCTCAACCATTTCTTGGCTTCAAACTCCCATATCTCGCGAACGGATTGACCTAACCCAAAAATACCTGTTGCGTCTGAAAGTAGAAACTCGCCCGATTACAACGGTATGTGTATTTTTTCCCTAGCCCGTTCTGGTCAAGCGTTTGGAGCAGCAGAATTGCGAAAAATTTGTTGTCTTCTCAACCATTTCTTAGCTTCAAACTCCCATATCTCGCGAACGGATTGACCTAACCCCAAAACTCCTATTGCATCTGAAAGTAGAAACTCGCCCGATTACAACGGTATGTGTATTTTGTCCCTAGGCCGTTCTGGTTAAGCGTTTGGAGCAGCAGAATTGCGAAAAATTTTTTGCCTTCTCAACCATACCTTGGCTTCAAACTCCCATATCTCACGAACGGATTGACCTAACCCAAAAATTCCTATTGCATCTGAAAGTAGAAACTCGCCCGATTACAACGGTATGTGTATTTTGTCCCTAGGCCATTCTGGTTAAGCGTTTGGAGCAGCAGAATTGCGAAAAATTTGTTGCCTTCTCTACCATTTCTTAGCTTCAAACGCCCATATCTCGCGAACCGATTGACCTAACCCAAAAATTCCTATTGCATCTGAAAGTAGAAACTCGCCCGATTACAACCGTATGTGTATTTTTTCCCTAGGCCATTCTGGTTAAGCGTTTGGAGCAGCAGAACTGCGAAAAATTTGTTGCCTTCTCAACCATTTCTTGGCTTCAAACTCCCATATCTCGCGAACGGATTGACCTAACCGAAAAATTCCTGTAGCGTCTGGACGTAGAAACTCGCCCGATTACAACGGTAAGTGTATTTTTTCCCTAGGCCATTCTGGTTAAGCGTTTGGAGCAGCAGAATTGCGAAAAATTTGTTGCCTTCTCATACATTTCTTGGCTTCAAACTCCCATATCTCGCGAACGGATTGACCTAAGCCAAAAATTCCTGTTGCGTCTGAAAGTAGAAACTCGCCCGATTACAACGGTATGTGTATTTTTGCCCTAGGCCACTCTGGTTAAGCGTTGGAGCCGCAGAATTACGAAAAATTTGTTGCCTTCTCATCCATTTCTTGGCTTCAAACTCCCATATCTCGCGAACGGATTGACCTAACCCAAAAATTCCTATTGCATCTGAAAGTAGAAACTCGCCCGATTACAACGGTATGTGTATTTTTTCCCTAGGCCATTCTGGTTAAGCGTTTGGAGCAGCAGAATTGCGAAAAATTTGTTGTCTTCTCAAACATTTCTTAGCTTCAAACTCCCATATCTCGCGAAAGGATTGACCCAACCCAAAAATTCCTATTGCATCTGAAAGTAGAAACTCGCCCGATTTCAACAGTATGTGTATTTTTTCACTAGGCCATTCTGGTTAAGCGTTTGGAGCAGCAGAATTGCGAAAAATTTTTTGCCTTCTCAACCATTTCTTGGCTTCAAACTCCCATATCTCGCGAACGGATTGACCTAACCCAAAAATTCCTATTGCATCTGAAAATAGAACCTCGCCCGATTACAGCGGTATGTGTATCTTTTCCCTAGGCCATTCTGGTTAAGCGTTTGGAGCAGCAGAATTGCGAAAAATTTTTTCCTTCTCAAACATTTCTTGGCTTCAAACCCCCATATCTCGCGAACGGATTGACCGAACCCAAAAATTCCTGTTGCGTCTGAAAGTAGAAACTCGCCCGATTACAACGGCATGTGTATTTTTTCCCTAGGCCATTCTGGTTAAGCGTTTGGAGCAGCAGAACTGCGAAAAATTTGTTGCCTTCTCAACCATTTCTTGGCTTCAAACTCCCATATCTCGCGAACGGATTGACCTAACCCAAAAATTCCTGTAGCGTCTGGACGTAGAAACTCGCCCGATTACAACGGTAAGTGTATTTTTTCCCTAGGCCATTCTGGTTAAGCGTTTGGAGCAGCAGAATTGCGAAAAATTTGTTGCCTTCTCATACATTTCTTGGCTTCAAACTCCCATATCTCGCGAACGGATTGACCTAAGCCAAAAATTCCTGTTGCGTCTGAAAGTAGAAACTCGCCCGATTACAACGGTATGTGTATTTTTTCCCTAGGCCATTCTGGTTAAGCGTTTGGAGCCGCAGAAATGCGAATAATTTTTTGCTTTCTCAACCATTTCTTGGCTTCAAACTCCCATATCTCGCGAACGGATTGACCTAACCCAAAAATACCTGTTGCGTCTGAAAGTAGAAACTCGCCCGATTACAACGGTATGTGTATTTTTTCCCTAGCCCGTTCTGGTCAAGCGTTTGGAGCAGCAGAATTGCGAAAAATTTGTTGTCTTCTCAACCATTTCTTAGCTTCAAACTCCCATATCTCGCGAACGGATTGACCTAACCCCAAAACTCCTATTGCATCTGAAAGTAGAAACTCGCCCGATTACAACGGTATGTGTATTTTGTCCCTAGGCCGTTCTGGTTAAGCGTTTGGAGCAGCAGAATTGCGAAAAATTTTTTGCCTTCTCAACCATACCTTGGCTTCAAACTCCCATATCTCACGAACGGATTGACCTAACCCAAAAATTCCTATTGCATCTGAAAGTAGAAACTCGCCCGATTACAACGGTATGTGTATTTTGTCCCTAGGCCATTCTGGTTAAGCGTTTGGAGCAGCAGAATTGCGAAAAATTTGTTGCCTTCTCTACCATTTCTTAGCTTCAAACGCCCATATCTCGCGAACCGATTGACCTAACCCAAAAATTCCTATTGCATCTGAAAGTAGAAACTCGCCCGATTACAACCGTATGTGTATTTTTTCCCTAGGCCATTCTGGTTAAGCGTTTGGAGCAGCAGAAGCGCGAAAAATTTGTTGTCTTCTCAAACATTTCTTAACTTCAAACTCCCATATCTCGCGAAAAGATTGACCCAACCCAAAAATTCCTATTGCATCTGAAAGTAGAAACTCGCCCGATTACAACGGTATGTGTATTTTTTCCCTAGGCCATTCTGGTTAAGCGTTTGGAGCAGCAGAATTGCGAAAAATTTTTTGCCTTCTCAACCATTTCTTGGCTTCAAACTCGCATATCTCGCGAACGGATTGACCTAACCCAAAAATTCCTATTGCATCTGAAAGTCGAACCTCGCCGAATTACAGCGGTATGTGTATTTTTTCCCTAGGCCATTCTGGTTAAGCGTTTGGAGCAGCAGAAATGCGAAAAATTTGTTGCCTTCTCAACCATTTCTTGGCTTCAAACTCCCATATCTCGCGAACGGATTGACCTAACCCAAAAATTCCTGTAGCGTCTGGACGTAGAAACTCGCCCCATTACAACGGTAAGTGTATTTTTTCCCTAGGCCATTCTGGTTAAGCGTTTGGAGCAGCAGATTTGCGAAAAATTTGTTGCCTTCTCATACATTTCTTGGCTTCAAACTCCCATATCTCGCGAACGGATTGACCTAAGCCAAAAATTCCTGTTGCGTCTGAAAGTAGAAACTCGCCCGATTACAACGGTATGTGTATTTTTGCCCTAGGCCACTCTGGTTAAGCGTTTGGGGCAGCAGAATTGCGAAAAATTTGTTGCCTTCTCATCCATTTCTTGGCTTCAAACTCCCATATCTCGCGAACGGATTGACCTAACCCAAAAATTCCTATTGCATCTGAAAATAGAACCCTGCCCGATTACAGCGGTATGTGTATTTTTTCCCTAGGCCATTCTGGTTAAGCGTTTGGAGCAGCAGAATTGCGAAAAATTTTTTGCCATCTCAACCATTTCTTGGCTTCAAACTCCCATATCTCGTGAAAGGATTGACCTAACCCAAAAATTCCTATTGCATCTGAAAGTAGAAACTCGCCAGATTACAACGGTATGTGTATATTTTCCCTAGGCCATTCTGGTTAAGAGTTTGGAGCAGCAGAATTGCGAAAAATTTTTTGCCTTCTCAACCATTTCTTGGCTTCAAACTCCCAGATCTCGCGAACGGATTGACCTAACCCAAAACGTCCTATTGCATTTGAAAGTAGAAACTCGCCCGATTACAACGGTATGTGTATTTTTTCCCTAGGCCATTCTGGTTAAGCGTTTGGAGCAACAGAATTGCGAAAAATTTTCTGCCTTCTCAACCATTTCTTATCTTCAAACTCCCATATCTCGCGAACGGATTGACCTAACCCAAAAATTCCTATTGCATCTGAAAGTAGAAACTCGCCCGATTACAATGGTATGTGTATTTTTTCCCTAGGCCATTCTGGTTAAGCGTTTGGAGCAGCAGAAGTGCGAAAAATTTGTTGTCTTCTCTACCATTTCTTAGCTTCAAACTCCCATATCTCGCGAACGGATTGACCTAACCCAAAAATTCCTATTGCATCTGAAAGTAGAAACTCGCCCGATTACAACGGTATGTGTATTTTTTCCCTAGGCCATTCTGGCTAAGCGTTTGGAGCAGCAGAATTGCGAAAAATTTTTTGCCATCTCATCCATTTCTTGGCTTCAAACTCCCATATCTCGTGAACGGATTGACCTAACCCAAAAATTCCTATTGCATCTGAATGTAGAAACTCGCCAGATTACAACGGTATGTGTATTTTTTCCCTAGGCCATTCTGGTTAAGAGTTTGGAGCAGCAGAATTGCGAAAAATTTTTTGCCTTCTCAACCATTTCTTGGCTTCAAACTCCCATATCTCGCGAACGGATTGACCTAACCCAAATCGTCCTGTTGCATTTGAAAGTAGAAACTCGCCCGATTACAACGGTATGTGTATTTTTTCCCTAGGCCATTCTGGTTAAGCGTTTGGAGCAGCAGAATTGCGAAAAATTTTCTGCCTTCTCAACCATTTCTTAGCTTCAAACTCCCATATCTCGCGAACGGATTGACCTAACCCAAAAATTCCTGTTGCATCTGAAAGTAGAAACTCGCCCGATTACAACGGTATGTGTATTTTTTCCCTAGGCCATTCTGGTTAAGCGTTTGGAGCAGCAGAAATGCGAAAAATTTGTTGCCTTCTCAACCATTTCTTGGCTTCAAACTCCCATATCTCGCGAACGGATTGACCTAACCCAAAAATTCCTGTAGCGTCTGGACGTAGAAACTCGCCCCATTACAACGGTAAGTGTATTTTTTCCCTAGGCCATTCTGGTTAAGCGTTTGGAGCAGCAGATTTGCGAAAAATTTGTTGCCTTCTCATACATTTCTTGGCTTCAAACTCCCATATCTCGCGAACGGATTGACCTAAGCCAAAAATTCCTGTTGCGTCTGAAAGTAGAAACTCGCCCGATTACAACGGTATGTGTATTTTTGCCCTAGGCCACTCTGGTTAAGCGTTTGGGGCAGCAGAATTGCGAAAAATTTGTTGCCTTCTCATCCATTTCTTGGCTTCAAACTCCCATATCTCGCGAACGGATTGACCTAACCCAAAAATTCCTATTGCATCTGAAAATAGAACCCTGCCCGATTACAGCGGTATGTGTATTTTTTCCCTAGGCCATTCTGGTTAAGCGTTTGGAGCAGCAGAATTGCGAAAAATTTTTTGCCATCTCAACCATTTCTTGGCTTCAAACTCCCATATCTCGTGAAAGGATTGACCTAACCCAAAAATTCCTATTGCATCTGAAAGTAGAAACTCGCCAGATTACAACGGTATGTGTATATTTTCCCTAGGCCATTCTGGTTAAGAGTTTGGAGCAGCAGAATTGCGAAAAATTTTTTGCCTTCTCAACCATTTCTTGGCTTCAAACTCCCATATCTCGCGAACGGATTGACCTAACCCAAAACGTCCTATTGCATTTGAAAGTAGAAACTCGCCCGATTACAACGGTATGTGTATTTTTTCCCTAGGCCATTCTGGTTAAGCGTTTGGAGCAGCAGAAGTGCGAAAAATTTGTTGTCTTCTCTACCATTTCTTAGCTTCAAACTCCCATATCTCGCGAACGGATTGACCTAACCCAAAAATTCCTATTGCATCTGAAAGTAGAAACTCGCCCGATTACAACGGTATGTGTATTTTTTCCTTAGGCCATTCTGGTTAAGCGTTTGGAGCAGCAGAAGTGCGAAAAATTTGTTGTCTTCTCTACCATTTCTTAGCTTCAAACTCCCATATCTCGCGAACGGATTGACCTAACCCAAAAATTCCTATTGCATCTGAAAGTAGAAACTCGCCCGATTACAACGGTATGTGTATTTTTTCCCTAGGCCATTCTGGCTAAGCGTTTGGAGCAGCAGAATTGCGAAAAATTTTTTGCCATCTCATCCATTTCTTGGCTTCAAACTCCCATATCTCGTGAACGGATTGACCTAACCCAAAAATTCCTATTGCATCTGAAAGTAGAAACTCGCCAGATTACAACGGTATGTGTATTTTTTCCCTAGGCCATTCTGGTTAAGAGTTTGGAGCAGCAGAATTGCGAAAAATTTTTTGCCTTCTCAACCATTTCTTGGCTTCAAACTCCCATATCTCGCGAACGGATTGACCTAACCCAAATCGTCCTGTTGCATTTGAAAGTAGAAACTCGCCCGATTACAACGGTATGTGTATTTTTTCCCTAGGCCATTCTGGTTAAGCGTTTGGAGCAGCAGAATTGCGAAAAATTTTCTGCCTTCTCAACCATTTCTTAGCTTCAAACTCCCATATCTCGCGAACGGATTGACCTAACCCAAAAATTCCTGTTGCATCTGAAAGTAGAAACTCGCCCGATTACAACGGTATGTGTATTTTTTCCCTAGGCCATTCTGGTTAAGCGTTTGGAGCAGCAGAAATGCGAAAAATTTGTTGCCTTCTCAACCATTTCTTGGCTTCAAACTCCCATATCTCGCGAACGGATTGACCTAACCCAAAAATTCCTGTAGCGTCTGGACGTAGAAACTCGCCCCATTACAACGGTAAGTGTATTTTTTCCCTAGGCCATTCTGGTTAAGCGTTTGGAGCAGCAGATTTGCGAAAAATTTGTTGCCTTCTCATACATTTCTTGGCTTCAAACTCCCATATCTCGCGAACGGATTGACCTAAGCCAAAAATTCCTGTTGCGTCTGAAAGTAGAAACTCGCCCGATTACAACGGTATGTGTATTTTTGCCCTAGGCCACTCTGGTTAAGCGTTTGGGGCAGCAGAATTGCGAAAAATTTGTTGCCTTCTCATCCATTTCTTGGCTTCAAACTCCCATATCTCGCGAACGGATTGACCTAACCCAAAAATTCCTATTGCATCTGAAAATAGAACCCTGCCCGATTACAGCGGTATGTGTATTTTTTCCCTAGGCCATTCTGGTTAAGCGTTTGGAGCAGCAGAATTGCGAAAAATTTTTTGCCATCTCAACCATTTCTTGGCTTCAAACTCCCATATCTCGTGAAAGGATTGACCTAACCCAAAAATTCCTATTGCATCTGAAAGTAGAAACTCGCCAGATTACAACGGTATGTGTATATTTTCCCTAGGCCATTCTGGTTAAGAGTTTGGAGCAGCAGAATTGCGAAAAATTTTTTGCCTTCTCAACCATTTCTTGGCTTCAAACTCCCATATCTCGCGAACGGATTGACCTAACCCAAAACGTCCTATTGCATTTGAAAGTAGAAACTCGCCCGATTACAACGGTATGTGTATTTTTTCCCTAGGCCATTCTGGTTAAGCGTTTGGAGCAACAGAATTGCGAAAAATTTTCTGCCTTCTCAACCATTTCTTATCTTCAAACTCCCATATCTCGCGAACGGATTGACCTAACCCAAAAATTCCTATTGCATCTGAAAGTAGAAACTCGCCCGATTACAATGGTATGTGTATTTTTTCCCTAGGCCATTCTGGTTAAGCGTTTGGAGCAGCAGAAGTGCGAAAAATTTGTTGTCTTCTTTACCATTTCTTAGCTTCAAACTCCCATATCTCGCGAACGGATTGACCTAACCCAAAAATTCCTATTGCATCTGAAAGTAGAAACACGCCCGATTACAACGGTGTGTGTATTTTTTCCCTAGGCCATTCTGGCTAAGCGTTTGGAGCAGCAGAATTGCGAAAAATTTTTTGCCATCTCAACCATTTCTTGGCTTCAAACTCCCATATCTCGTGAACGGATTGACCTAACCCAAAAATTCCTATTGCATCTGAAAGTAGAAACTCGCCCGATTACAACGGTATGTGTATTTTTTCCCTAGGCCATTCTGGTTAAGCGTTTGGAGCAGCAGAAGTGCGAAAAATTTGTTGTCTTCTCTACCATTTCTTAGCTTCAAACTCCCATATCTCGCGAACGGATTGACCTAACCCAAAAATTCCTATTGCATCTGAAAGTAGAAACTCGCCCGATTACAACGGTATGTGTATTTTTTCCTTAGGCCATTCTGGTTAAGCGTTTGGAGCAGCAGAAGTGCGAAAAATTTGTTGTCTTCTCTACCATTTCTTAGCTTCAAACTCCCATATCTCGCGAACGGATTGACCTAACCCAAAAATTCCTATTGCATCTGAAAGTAGAAACTCGCCCGATTACAACGGTATGTGTATTTTTTCCCTAGGCCATTCTGGCTAAGCGTTTGGAGCAGCAGAATTGCGAAAAATTTTTTGCCATCTCATCCATTTCTTGGCTTCAAACTCCCATATCTCGTGAACGGATTGACCTAACCCAAAAATTCCTATTGCATCTGAAAGTAGAAACTCGCCAGATTACAACGGTATGTGTATTTTTTCCCTAGGCCATTCTGGTTAAGAGTTTGGAGCAGCAGAATTGCGAAAAATTTTTTGCCTTCTCAACCATTTCTTGGCTTCAAACTCCCATATCTCGCGAACGGATTGACCTAACCCAAAACGTCCTATTGCATTTGAAAGTAGAAACTCGCCCGATTACAACGGTATGTGTATTTTTTCCCTAGGCCATTCTGGTTAAGCGTTTGGAGCAGCAGAATTGCGAAAAATTTTCTGCCTTCTCAACCATTTCTTAGCTTCAAACTCCCATATCTCGCGAACGGATTGACCTAACCCAAAAATTCCTGTTGCATCTGAAAGTAGAAACTCGCCCGATTACAACGGTATGTGTATTTTTTCCCTAGGCCATTCTGGTTAAGCGTTTGGAGCAGCAGAAATGCGAAAAATTTTTTGCCTTCTCAACCATTTCTTAGCTTCAAACTCCCATATCTCGCGAACGCATTGACCTAACCCAAAAATTCCTGTTGCATCTGAAAGTAGAAACTCGACCGATTACAACGGTATGTATATTTTTTCCCTAGGCCATTCTGGTTAAGAGTTTGGAGCAGCAGAATTGCGAAAAATTTTTTGCCTTCTCAACCATTTCTTGGCTTCAAACTCGCATATCTCGCGAACGGATTGACCTAACCCAAAAATTCCTATTGCATCTGAAAGTCGAACCTCGCCGAATTACAGCGGTATGTGTATTTTTTCCCTAGGCCATTCTGGTTAAGCGTTTGGAGCAGCAGAAATGCGAAAAATTTGTTGCCTTCTCAACCATTTCTTGGCTTCAAACTCCCATATCTCGCGAACGGATTGACCTAACCCAAAAATTCCTGTAGCGTCTGGACGTAGAAACTCGCCCCATTACAACGGTAAGTGTATTTTTTCCCTAGGCCATTCTGGTTAAGCGTTTGGAGCAGCAGATTTGCGAAAAATTTGTTGCCTTCTCATACATTTCTTGGCTTCAAACTCCCATATCTCGCGAACGGATTGACCTAAGCCAAAAATTCCTGTTGCGTCTGAAAGTAGAAACTCGCCCGATTACAACGGTATGTGTATTTTTGCCCTAGGCCACTCTGGTTAAGCGTTTGGGGCAGCAGAATTGCGAAAAATTTGTTGCCTTCTCATCCATTTCTTGGCTTCAAACTCCCATATCTCGCGAACGGATTGACCTAACCCAAAAATTCCTATTGCATCTGAAAATAGAACCCTGCCCGATTACAGCGGTATGTGTATTTTTTCCCTAGGCCATTCTGGTTAAGCGTTTGGAGCAGCAGAATTGCGAAAAATTTTTTGCCATCTCAACCATTTCTTGGCTTCAAACTCCCATATCTCGTGAAAGGATTGACCTAACCCAAAAATTCCTATTGCATCTGAAAGTAGAAACTCGCCAGATTACAACGGTATGTGTATATTTTCCCTAGGCCATTCTGGTTAAGAGTTTGGAGCAGCAGAATTGCGAAAAATTTTTTGCCTTCTCAACCATTTCTTGGCTTCAAACTCCCAGATCTCGCGAACGGATTGACCTAACCCAAAACGTCCTATTGCATTTGAAAGTAGAAACTCGCCCGATTACAACGGTATGTGTATTTTTTCCCTAGGCCATTCTGGTTAAGCGTTTGGAGCAACAGAATTGCGAAAAATTTTCTGCCTTCTCAACCATTTCTTGGCTTCAAACTCCCATATCTCGCGAACGGATTGACCTAACCCAAATCGTCCTGTTGCATTTGAAAGTAGAAACTCGCCCGATTACAACGGTATGTGTATTTTTTCCCTAGGCCATTCTGGTTAAGCGTTTGGAGCAGCAGAATTGCGAAAAATTTTCTGCCTTCTCAACCATTTCTTAGCTTCAAACTCCCATATCTCGCGAACGGATTGACCTAACCCAAAAATTCCTGTTGCATCTGAAAGTAGAAACTCGCCCGATTACAACGGTATGTGTATTTTTTCCCTAGGCCATTCTGGTTAAGCGTTTGGAGCAGCAGAAATGCGAAAAATTTGTTGCCTTCTCAACCATTTCTTGGCTTCAAACTCCCATATCTCGCGAACGGATTGACCTAACCCAAAAATTCCTGTAGCGTCTGGACGTAGAAACTCGCCCCATTACAACGGTAAGTGTATTTTTTCCCTAGGCCATTCTGGTTAAGCGTTTGGAGCAGCAGATTTGCGAAAAATTTGTTGCCTTCTCATACATTTCTTGGCTTCAAACTCCCATATCTCGCGAACGGATTGACCTAAGCCAAAAATTCCTGTTGCGTCTGAAAGTAGAAACTCGCCCGATTACAACGGTATGTGTATTTTTGCCCTAGGCCACTCTGGTTAAGCGTTTGGGGCAGCAGAATTGCGAAAAATTTGTTGCCTTCTCATCCATTTCTTGGCTTCAAACTCCCATATCTCGCGAACGGATTGACCTAACCCAAAAATTCCTATTGCATCTGAAAATAGAACCCTGCCCGATTACAGCGGTATGTGTATTTTTTCCCTAGGCCATTCTGGTTAAGCGTTTGGAGCAGCAGAATTGCGAAAAATTTTTTGCCATCTCAACCATTTCTTGGCTTCAAACTCCCATATCTCGTGAAAGGATTGACCTAACCCAAAAATTCCTATTGCATCTGAAAGTAGAAACTCGCCAGATTACAACGGTATGTGTATATTTTCCCTAGGCCATTCTGGTTAAGAGTTTGGAGCAGCAGAATTGCGAAAAATTTTTTGCCTTCTCAACCATTTCTTGGCTTCAAACTCCCATATCTCGCGAACGGATTGACCTAACCCAAAACGTCCTATTGCATTTGAAAGTAGAAACTCGCCCGATTACAACGGTATGTGTATTTTTTCCCTAGGCCATTCTGGTTAAGCGTTTGGAGCAGCAGAAGTGCGAAAAATTTGTTGTCTTCTCTACCATTTCTTAGCTTCAAACTCCCATATCTCGCGAACGGATTGACCTAACCCAAAAATTCCTATTGCATCTGAAAGTAGAAACTCGCCCGATTACAACGGTATGTGTATTTTTTCCTTAGGCCATTCTGGTTAAGCGTTTGGAGCAGCAGAAGTGCGAAAAATTTGTTGTCTTCTCTACCATTTCTTAGCTTCAAACTCCCATATCTCGCGAACGGATTGACCTAACCCAAAAATTCCTATTGCATCTGAAAGTAGAAACTCGCCCGATTACAACGGTATGTGTATTTTTTCCCTAGGCCATTCTGGCTAAGCGTTTGGAGCAGCAGAATTGCGAAAAATTTTTTGCCATCTCATCCATTTCTTGGCTTCAAACTCCCATATCTCGTGAACGGATTGACCTAACCCAAAAATTCCTATTGCATCTGAAAGTAGAAACTCGCCAGATTACAACGGTATGTGTATTTTTTCCCTAGGCCATTCTGGTTAAGAGTTTGGAGCAGCAGAATTGCGAAAAATTTTTTGCCTTCTCAACCATTTCTTGGCTTCAAACTCCCATATCTCGCGAACGGATTGACCTAACCCAAATCGTCCTGTTGCATTTGAAAGTAGAAACTCGCCCGATTACAACGGTATGTGTATTTTTTCCCTAGGCCATTCTGGTTAAGCGTTTGGAGCAGCAGAATTGCGAAAAATTTTCTGCCTTCTCAACCATTTCTTAGCTTCAAACTCCCATATCTCGCGAACGGATTGACCTAACCCAAAAATTCCTGTTGCATCTGAAAGTAGAAACTCGCCCGATTACAACGGTATGTGTATTTTTTCCCTAGGCCATTCTGGTTAAGCGTTTGGAGCAGCAGAAATGCGAAAAATTTGTTGCCTTCTCAACCATTTCTTGGCTTCAAACTCCCATATCTCGCGAACGGATTGACCTAACCCAAAAATTCCTGTAGCGTCTGGACGTAGAAACTCGCCCCATTACAACGGTAAGTGTATTTTTTCCCTAGGCCATTCTGGTTAAGCGTTTGGAGCAGCAGATTTGCGAAAAATTTGTTGCCTTCTCATACATTTCTTGGCTTCAAACTCCCATATCTCGCGAACGGATTGACCTAAGCCAAAAATTCCTGTTGCGTCTGAAAGTAGAAACTCGCCCGATTACAACGGTATGTGTATTTTTGCCCTAGGCCACTCTGGTTAAGCGTTTGGGGCAGCAGAATTGCGAAAAATTTGTTGCCTTCTCATCCATTTCTTGGCTTCAAACTCCCATATCTCGCGAACGGATTGACCTAACCCAAAAATTCCTATTGCATCTGAAAATAGAACCCTGCCCGATTACAGCGGTATGTGTATTTTTTCCCTAGGCCATTCTGGTTAAGCGTTTGGAGCAGCAGAATTGCGAAAAATTTTTTGCCATCTCAACCATTTCTTGGCTTCAAACTCCCATATCTCGTGAAAGGATTGACCTAACCCAAAAATTCCTATTGCATCTGAAAGTAGAAACTCGCCAGATTACAACGGTATGTGTATATTTTCCCTAGGCCATTCTGGTTAAGAGTTTGGAGCAGCAGAATTGCGAAAAATTTTTTGCCTTCTCAACCATTTCTTGGCTTCAAACTCCCATATCTCGCGAACGGATTGACCTAACCCAAAACGTCCTATTGCATTTGAAAGTAGAAACTCGCCCGATTACAACGGTATGTGTATTTTTTCCCTAGGCCATTCTGGTTAAGCGTTTGGAGCAACAGAATTGCGAAAAATTTTCTGCCTTCTCAACCATTTCTTATCTTCAAACTCCCATATCTCGCGAACGGATTGACCTAACCCAAAAATTCCTATTGCATCTGAAAGTAGAAACTCGCCCGATTACAATGGTATGTGTATTTTTTCCCTAGGCCATTCTGGTTAAGCGTTTGGAGCAGCAGAAGTGCGAAAAATTTGTTGTCTTCTTTACCATTTCTTAGCTTCAAACTCCCATATCTCGCGAACGGATTGACCTAACCCAAAAATTCCTATTGCATCTGAAAGTAGAAACACGCCCGATTACAACGGTGTGTGTATTTTTTCCCTAGGCCATTCTGGCTAAGCGTTTGGAGCAGCAGAATTGCGAAAAATTTTTTGCCATCTCAACCATTTCTTGGCTTCAAACTCCCATATCTCGTGAACGGATTGACCTAACCCAAAAATTCCTATTGCATCTGAAAGTAGAAACTCGCCCGATTACAACGGTATGTGTATTTTTTCCCTAGGCCATTCTGGTTAAGCGTTTGGAGCAGCAGAAGTGCGAAAAATTTGTTGTCTTCTCTACCATTTCTTAGCTTCAAACTCCCATATCTCGCGAACGGATTGACCTAACCCAAAAATTCCTATTGCATCTGAAAGTAGAAACTCGCCCGATTACAACGGTATGTGTATTTTTTCCTTAGGCCATTCTGGTTAAGCGTTTGGAGCAGCAGAAGTGCGAAAAATTTGTTGTCTTCTCTACCATTTCTTAGCTTCAAACTCCCATATCTCGCGAACGGATTGACCTAACCCAAAAATTCCTATTGCATCTGAAAGTAGAAACTCGCCCGATTACAACGGTATGTGTATTTTTTCCCTAGGCCATTCTGGCTAAGCGTTTGGAGCAGCAGAATTGCGAAAAATTTTTTGCCATCTCATCCATTTCTTGGCTTCAAACTCCCATATCTCGTGAACGGATTGACCTAACCCAAAAATTCCTATTGCATCTGAAAGTAGAAACTCGCCAGATTACAACGGTATGTGTATTTTTTCCCTAGGCCATTCTGGTTAAGAGTTTGGAGCAGCAGAATTGCGAAAAATTTTTTGCCTTCTCAACCATTTCTTGGCTTCAAACTCCCATATCTCGCGAACGGATTGACCTAACCCAAAACGTCCTATTGCATTTGAAAGTAGAAACTCGCCCGATTACAACGGTATGTGTATTTTTTCCCTAGGCCATTCTGGTTAAGCGTTTGGAGCAGCAGAATTGCGAAAAATTTTCTGCCTTCTCAACCATTTCTTAGCTTCAAACTCCCATATCTCGCGAACGGATTGACCTAACCCAAAAATTCCTGTTGCATCTGAAAGTAGAAACTCGCCCGATTACAACGGTATGTGTATTTTTTCCCTAGGCCATTCTGGTTAAGCGTTTGGAGCAGCAGAAATGCGAAAAATTTTTTGCCTTCTCAACCATTTCTTAGCTTCAAACTCCCATATCTCGCGAACGCATTGACCTAACCCAAAAATTCCTGTTGCATCTGAAAGTAGAAACTCGACCGATTACAACGGTATGTATATTTTTTCCCTAGGCCATTCTGGTTAAGAGTTTGGAGCAGCAGAATTGCGAAAAATTTTTTGCCTTCTCAACCATTTCTTGGCTTCAAACTCCCATATCTCGCGAACGGATTGACCTAACCCAAAAATTCCTATTGCACCTGAAAGTAGAAACTCGCCAGATTACAACGGTGTGTGTATTTTTTCCCTAGCCCATTCTGGTTAAGCGTTTGGAGAAGCAGAATTGCGAAAAATTTGTTGTCTTCTTTACCATTTCTTAGCTTCAAACTCCCATATCTCGCGAACGGATTGACCAAACCCAAAAATTCCTATTGCATCTGAAAGTAGAAACTCGCTCGATTACAACGGTATGTGTATTTTTTCCCTAGGGCATTCTGGTTAAGCGTTTGGAGCAGCAGAAGTGCGAAAAATTTGTTGTCTTCCCTACCATTTCTTAGCTTCAAACTCCCATATCTCGCGAACGGATTGACCTAACCCAAAAATTCCTATTGCATCTGAAAGTAGAAACTCGCCCGATTACAACGGTATGTGTATTTTTTCCCTAGGCCCTTCTGGTTAAGCGTTTGGAGCAGCAGAAGTGCGAAAAATTTTTTGCCATCTCAACCATTTCTTGGCTTCAAACTCCCATATCTCGTGAACGGATTTACCTAACCCAAAAATTCCTATTGCATCTGAAAGTAGAAACTCGCCAGATTACAACGGTATGTGTATTTTTTCCCTAGGCCATTCTGGTTAAGAGTTTGGAGCAGCAGAATTGCGAAAAATTTTTTGCCTTCTCAACCATTTCTTGGCTTGAAACTCCCATATCTCGCGAACGGATTGACCTAACCCAAAACGTCCTATTGCATTTGAAAGTAGAAGCTCGCCCGATTACAACGGTATGTGTATTTTTTCCCTAGGCCATTCTGGTTAAGCGTTTGGAGCAGCAGAAGTGCGAAAAATTTGTTGTCTTCCCTACCATTTCTTAGCTTCAAACTCCCATATCTCGCGAACGGATTGACCTAACCCAAAAATTCCTATTGCATCTGAAAGTAGAAACTCGCCCGATTACAACGGTATGTGTATTTTTTCCCTAGGCCCTTCTGGTTAAGCGTTTGGAGCAGCAGAAGTGCGAAAAATTTTTTGCCATCTCAACCATTTCTTGGCTTCAAACTCCCATATCTCGTGAACGGATTTACCTAACCCAAAAATTCCTATTGCATCTGAAAGTAGAAACTCGCCCGATTACAACGGTATGTGTATTTTTTCCCTAGGCCATTCTGGTTAAGCGTTTGGAGCAGCAGAAATGCGAAAAATTTTTTGCCTTCCCAACCATTTCTTAGCTTCAAACTCCCATATCTCGCGAACGCATTGACCTAACCCAAAAATTCCTGTTGCATCTGAAAGTAGATACTCGCCCGATTACAACGGTATGTGTATTTTTTCCCTAGGCCATTCTGGTTAAGAGTTTGGAGCAGCAGAATTGCGAAAAATTTTTTGCCTTCTCAACCATTTCTTGGCTTCAAACTCCCATATCTCGCGAACGGATTGACCTAACCCAAAAATTCCTATTTCACCTGAAAGTAGAAACTCGCCCGATTACAACGGTATGTGTATTTTTTCCATGGCCCAATCTGGTTAAGCGTTTGGAGCAGCAGAAGTGCGAAAAATTTGTTGTCTTCTCAACCATTTCTTGGCTTCAAACTCCCATATCTCGCGAACGGATTGACCTAACCCAAAAACTCCTATTGCATCTGAAAGTAGAAACTCGCCCGATTACAACGGTATGTGTATTTTTTCCCTAGGCCATTCTGGCCAAGCGTTTGGAGCAGCAGAATTGCGAAAAATTTTTTGCCATCTCAACCATTTCTTGGCTTCAAACTCCCATATCTCGTGAACGGATTGACCTAACCCAAAAATTCCTATTGCATCTGAAAGTAGAAACTCGCCAGATTACAACGGTATGTGTATTTTTTCCCTAGGCCATTCTGGTTAAGAGTTTGGAGCAGCAGAATTGCGAAAAATTTTTTGCCTTCTCAACCATTTCTTGGCTTCAAACTCCCATATCTCGCGAACGGATTGACCTAACCCAAAAATTCCTATTGCACCTGAAAGTAGAAACTCGCCCGATTACAACGGTATGTGTATTTTTTCCCTAGGCCATTCTGGTTAAGCGTTTGGAGCAGCAGAAGTGCGAAAAATTTGTTGTCTTCTCTACCATTTCTTAGCTTCAAACTCCCATATCTCGCGAACGGATTGACCTAACCCAAAAATTCCTATTGCATCTGAAAGTAGAAACTCGCCCGATTACAACGGTATGTGTATTTTTTCCCTAGGCCATTCCGGTTAAGCGTTTGGAGCAGCAGAAGTGCGAAAAATTTGTTGTCTTATCAACCATTTCTTAGCTTCAAACTCCCATATCTCGCGAACGGATTGACCTAACCCAAAAATTCCTATTGCATCTGAAAGTAGAAACTCGCCCGATTACAACGGTATGTGTATTTTTTCCCTAGGCCATTCTGGCTAAGCGTTTGGAGCAGCAGAATTGCGAAAAATTTTTTGCCATCTCAACCATTTCTTGGCTTCAAACTCCCATATCTCGTGAACGGATTGACCTAACCCAAAAATTCCTATTGCATCTGAAAGTAGAAACTCGCCAGATTACAACGGTATGTGTATTTTTTCCCTAGGCCATTCTGGTTAAGAGTTTGGAGCAGCAGAATTGCGAAAAATTTTTTGCCTTCTCAACCATTTCTTGGCTTCAAACTCCCATATCTCGCGAACGGATTGACCTAACCCAAAAATTCCTATTGCACCTGAAAGTAGAAACTCGCCCGATTACAACGGTGTGTGTATTTTTTCCCTAGCCCTTTCTGGTTAAGCGTTTGGAGAAGCAGAATTGCGAAAAATTTGTTGTCTTCTTTACCATTTCTTAGCTTCAAACTCCCATATCTCGCGAACGGATTGACCTAACCCAAAAATTCCTATTGCATCTGAAAGTAGAAACTCGCCCGATTACAACGGTATGTGTATTTTTTCCCTAGGCCATTCTGGTTAAGCGTTTGGAGCAGCAGAAGTGCGAAAAATTTGTTGTCTTCTCTACCATTTCTTAGCTTCAAACTCCCATATCTCGCGAACGGATTGACCTAACCCAAAGATTCCTATTGCATCTGAAAGTAGAAACTCGCCCGATTACAACGGTATGTGTATTTTTTCCCTAGGCCATTCTGGCTAAGCGTTTGGAGCAGCAGAATTGCGAAAAATTTTTTGCCATCTCAACCATTTCTTGGCTTCAAACTCCCATATCTCGTGAACGGATTGACCTAACCCAAAAATTCCTATTGCATCTGAAAGTAGAAACTCGCCAGATTACAACGGTATGTGTATTTTTTCCCTAGGCCATTCTGGTTAAGAGTTTGGAGCAGCAGAATTGCGAAAAATTTTTTGCCTTCTCAACCATTTCTTGGCTTCAAACTCCCATATCTCGCGAACGGATTGAC
Organism: Ptiloglossa arizonensis; assembly: GCF_051014685.1. Taxonomy (NCBI): domain Eukaryota; kingdom Metazoa; phylum Arthropoda; class Insecta; order Hymenoptera; family Colletidae; genus Ptiloglossa; species Ptiloglossa arizonensis. The sequence continues at coordinate 69,885 of NW_027479214.1, read as the reverse complement.
CTAACCCAAAACGTCCTATTGCATTTGAAAGTAGAAACTCGCCCGATTACAACGGTATGTGTATTTTTTCCCTAGGCCATTCTGGTTAAGCGTTTGGAGCAGCAGAATTGCGAAAAATTTTCTGCCTTCTCAACCATTTCTTAGCTTCAAACTCCCATATCTCGCGAACGGATTGACCTAACCCAAAAATTCCTGTTGCATCTGAAAGTAGAAACTCGCCCGATTACAACGGTATGTGTATTTTTTCCCTAGGCCATTCTGGTTAAGCGTTTGGAGCAGCAGAAATGCGAAAAATTTTTTGCCTTCTCAACCATTTCTTAGCTTCAAACTCCCATATCTCGCGAACGGATTGACCTAACCCAAAAATTCCTATTGCACCTGAAAGTAGAAACTCGCCCGATTACAACGGTGTGTGTATTTTTTCCCTAGCCCTTTCTGGTTAAGCGTTTGGAGAAGCAGAATTGCGAAAAATTTGTTGTCTTCTTTACCATTTCTTAGCTTCAAACTCCCATATCTCGCGAACGGATTGACCTAACCCAAAAATTCCTATTGCATCTGAAAGTAGAAACTCGCCCGATTACAACGGTATGTGTATTTTTTCCCTAGGCCATTCTGGTTAAGCGTTTGGAGCAGCAGAAGTGCGAAAAATTTGTTGTCTTCTCTACCATTTCTTAGCTTCAAACTCCCATATCTCGCGAACGGATTGACCTAACCCAAAAATTCCTATTGCATCTGAAAGTAGAAACTCGCCCGATTACAACGGTATGTGTATTTTTTCCCTAGGCCATTCTGGCTAAGCGTTTGGAGCAGCAGAATTGCGAAAAATTTTTTGCCATCTCAACCATTTCTTGGCTTCAAACTCCCATATCTCGTGAACGGATTGACCTAACCCAAAAATTCCTATTGCATCTGAAAGTAGAAACTCGCCAGATTACAACGGTATGTGTATTTTTTCCCTAGGCCATTCTGGTTAAGAGTTTGGAGCAGCAGAATTGCGAAAAATTTTTTGCCTTCTCAACCATTTCTTGGCTTCAAACTCCCATATCTCGCGAACGGATTGACCTAACCCAAAACGTCCTATTGCATTTGAAAGTAGAAACTCGCCCGATTACAACGGTATGTGTATTTTTTCCCTAGGCCATTCTGGTTAAGCGTTTGGAGCAGCAGAATTGCGAAAAATTTTCTGCCTTCTCAACCATTTCTTAGCTTCAAACTCCCATATCTCGCGAACGGATTGACCTAACCCAAAAATTCCTGTTGCATCTGAAAGTAGAAACTCGCCCGATTACAACGGTATGTGTATTTTTTCCCTAGGCCATTCTGGTTAAGCGTTTGGAGCAGCAGAAATGCGAAAAATTTTTTGCCTTCTCAACCATTTCTTAGCTTCAAACTCCCATATCTCGCGAACGCATTGACCTAACCCAAAAATTCCTGTTGCATCTGAAAGTAGAAACTCGCCCGATTACAACGGTATGTGTATTTTTTCCCTAGGCCATTCTGGTTAAGAGTTTGGAGCAGCAGAATTGCGAAAAATTTTTTGCCTTCTCAACCATATCTTGGCTTCAAACTCCCATATCTCGCGAACGGATTGACCTAACCCAAAAATTCCTATTTCACCTGAAAGTAGAAACTCGCCCGATTACAACGGTATGTGTATTTTTTCCATGGCCCAATCTGGTTAAGCGTTTGGAGAAGCAGAAGTGCGAAAAATTTGTTGTCTTCTCTACCATTTCTTAGCTTCAAACTCCCATATCTCGCGAACGGATTGACCTAACCCAAAAATTCCTATTGCATCTGAAAGTAGAAACTCGCCCGATTACAACGGTATGTGTATTTTTTCCCTAGGCCATTCTGGTTAAGCGTTTGGAGCAGCAGAATTGCGAAAAATTTTCTGCCTTCTCAACCATTTCTTAGCTTCAAACTCCCATATCTCGCGAACGGATTGACCTAACCCAAAAATTCCTGTTGCATCTGAAAGTAGAAACTCGCCCGATTACAACGGTATGTGTATTTTTTCCCTAGGCCACTCTGGTTAAGCGTTTGGAGCAGCAAAAATGCGAAAAATTTTTTGCCTTCTCAACCATTTCTTAGCTTCAAACTCCCATATCTCGCGAACGCATTGACCTAACCCAAAAATTCCTGTTGCATCTGAAAGTAGAAACTCGCCCGATTACAACGGTATGTGTATTTTTTCCCTAGGCCATTCTGGTTAAGAGTTTGGAGCAGCAGAATTGCGAAAAATTTTTTGCCTTCTCAACCATATCTTTGCTTCAAACTCCCATATCTCGCGAACGGATTGACCTAACCCAAAAATTCCTATTTCACTTGAAAGTAGAAACTCGCCCGATTACAACGGTATGTGTATTTTTTCCATGGCCCAATCTGGTTAAGCGTTTGGAGAAGCAGAATTGCGAAAAATTTGTTGTCTTCTCTACCATTTCTTAGCTTCAAACTCCCATATCTCGCGAACGGATTGACCTAACCCAAAAATTCCTATTGCATCTGAAAGTAGAAACTCGCTCGATTACAACGGTATGTGTATTTTTCCCTAGGCCATTCTGGTTAAGCGTTTGGAGGAGCAGAAGTGCGAAAAATTTGTTGTCTTCTCTACCATTTCTTAGATTCAAACTCCCATATCTCGCGAACGGATTGACCTAACCCAAAAATTCCTATTGCATCTGAAAGTAGAAACACGCCCGATTACAACGGTATGTGTATTTTTTCCCTAGGCCATTCTGGTTAAGCGTTTGGAGCAGCAGAAGTGCGAAAAATTTGTTGTCTTCTCAACCATTTCTTGGCTTCAAACTCCCATATCTCGCGATCGGATTGACCTAACCCAAAAACTCCTATTGCATCTGAAAGTAGAAACTCGCCCGATTACAACGGTATGTGTATTTTTTCCCTAGGCCTTTCCGGTTAAGCGTTTGGAGCAGCAGAAGTGCGAAAAATTTGTTGTCTTATCAACCATTTCTTAGCTTCAAACTCCCATATCTCGCGAACGGATTGACCTAACCCAAAAATTCCTATTGCATCTGAAAGTAGAAACTCGCCCGATTACAACGGTATGTGTATTTTTTCCCTAGGCCATTCTGGCTAAGCGTTTGGAGCAGCAGAATTGCGAAAAATTTTTTGCCATCTCAACCATTTCTTGGCTTCAAACTCCCATATCTCGTGAACGGATTGACCTAACCCAAAAATTCCTATTGCATCTGAAAGTAGAAACTCGCCAGATTACAACGGTATGTGTATTTTTTCCCTAGGCCATTCTGGTTAAGAGTTTGGAGCAGCAGAATTGCGAAAAATTTTTTGCCTTCTCAACCATTTCTTGGCTTCAAACTCCCATATCTCGCGAACGGATTGACCTAACCCAAAACGTCCTATTGCATTTGAAAGTAGAAACTCGCCCGATTACAACGGTATGTGTATTTTTTCCCTAGGCCATTCTGGTTAAGCGTTTGGAGCAGCAGAATTGCGAAAAATTTTCTGCCTTCTCAACCATTTCTTAGCTTCAAACTCCCATATCTCGCGAACGGATTGACCTAACCCAAAAATTCCTGTTGCATCTGAAAGTAGAAACTCGCCCGATTACAACGGTATGTGTGTTTTTTCCCTAGGCCATTCTGGTTAAGCGTTTGGAGCAGCAGAAATGCGAAAAATTTTTTGCCTTCTCAACCATTTCTTAGCTTCAAACTCCCATATCTCGCGAACGCATTGACCTAACCCAAAAATTCCTGTTGCATCTGAAAGTAGAAACTCGCCCGATTACAACGCTATGTGTATTTTTCCCCTAGGCCATTCTGGTTAAGAGTTTGGAGCAGCAGAATTGCGAAAAATTTTTTGCCTTCTCAACCATATCTTGGCTTCAAACTCCCATATCTCGCGAACGGATTGACCTAACCCAAAAATTCCTATTTCACCTGAAAGTAGAAACTCGCCCGATTACAACGGTATGTGTATTTTTTCCATGGCCCAATCTGGTTAAGCGTTTGGAGAAGCAGAAGTGCGAAAAATTTGTAGTCTTCTCTACCATTTCTTAGCTTCAAACTCCCATATCTCGCGAACGGATTGACCTAACCCAAAAATTCCTATTGCATCTGAAAGTAGAAACTCGCCCGATTACAACGGTATGTGTATTTTTTCCCTAGGCCATTCTGGTTAAGCGTTTGGAGCAGCAGAATTGCGAAAAATTTTCTGCCTTCTCAACCATTTCTTAGCTTCAAACTCCCATATCTCGCGAACGCATTGACCTAACCCAAAAATTCCTGTTGCATCTGAAAGTAGAAACTCGCCCGATTACAACGGTATGTGTATTTTTTCCCTAGGCCATTCTGGTTAAGAGTTTGGAGCAGCAGAATTGCGAAAAATTTTTTGCCTTCTCAACCATATCTTTGCTTCAAACTCCCATATCTCGCGAACGGATTGACCTAACCCAAAAATTCCTATTTCACCTGAAAGTAGAAACTCGCCCGATTACAACGGTATGTGTATTTTTTCCATGGCCCAATCTGGTTAAGCGTTTGGAGAAGCAGAATTGCGAAAAATTTGTTGTCTTCTCTACCATTTCTTAGCTTCAAACTCCCATATCTCGCGAACGGATTGACCTAACCCAAAAATTCCTATTGCATCTGAAAGTAGAAACTCGCTCGATTACAACGGTATGTGTATTTTTCCCTAGGCCATTCTGGTTAAGCGTTTGGAGGAGCAGAAGTGCGAAAAATTTGTTGTCTTCTCTACCATTTCTTAGATTCAAACTCCCATATCTCGCGAACGGATTGACCTAACCCAAAAATTCCTATTGCATCTGAAAGTAGAAACACGCCCGATTACAACGGTATGTGTATTTTTTCCCTAGGCCATTCTGGTTAAGCGTTTGGAGCAGCAGAAGTGCGAAAAATTTGTTGTCTTCTCAACCATTTCTTGGCTTCAAACTCCCATATCTCGCGAACGGATTGACCTAACCCAAAAACTCCTATTGCATCTGAAAGTAGAAACTCGCCCGATTACAACGGTATGTGTATTTTTTCCCTAGGCCTTTCCGGTTAAGCGTTTGGAGCAGCAGAAGTGCGAAAAATTTGTTGTCTTATCAACCATTTCTTAGCTTCAAACTCCCATATCTCGCGAACGGATTGACCTAACCCAAAAATTCCTATTGCATCTGAAAGTAGAAACTCGCCCGATTACAACGGTATGTGTATTTTTTCCCTAGGCCATTCTGGCTAAGCGTTTGGAGCAGCAGAATTGCGAAAAATTTTTTGCCATCTCAACCATTTCTTGGCTTCAAACTCCCATATCTCGTGAACGGATTGACCTAACCCAAAAATTCCTATTGCATCTGAAAGTAGAAACTCGCCAGATTACAACGGTATGTGTATTTTTTCCCTAGGCCATTCTGGTTAAGAGTTTGGAGCAGCAGAATTGCGAAAAATTTTTTGCCTTCTCAACCATTTCTTGGCTTCAAACTCCCATATCTCGCGAACGGATTGACCTAACCCAAAACGTCCTATTGCATTTGAAAGTAGAAACTCGCCCGATTACAACGGTATGTGTATTTTTTCCCTAGGCCATTCTGGTTAAGCGTTTGGAGCAGCAGAATTGCGAAAAATTTTCTGCCTTCTCAACCATTTCTTAGCTTCAAACTCCCATATCTCGCGAACGGATTGACCTAACCCAAAAATTCCTGTTGCATCTGAAAGTAGAAACTCGCCCGATTACAACGGTATGTGTGTTTTTTCCCTAGGCCATTCTGGTTAAGCGTTTGGAGCAGCAGAAATGCGAAAAATTTTTTGCCTTCTCAACCATTTCTTAGCTTCAAACTCCCATATCTCGCGAACGCATTGACCTAACCCAAAAATTCCTGTTGCATCTGAAAGTAGAAACTCGCCCGATTACAACGCTATGTGTATTTTTCCCCTAGGCCATTCTGGTTAAGAGTTTGGAGCAGCAGAATTGCGAAAAATTTTTTGCCTTCTCAACCATTTCTTGGCTTCAAACTCCCATATCTCGCGAACGGATTGACCTAACCCAAAAATTCCTATTTCACCTGAAAGTAGAAACTCGCCCGATTACAACGGTATGTGTATTTTTTCCCTAGCCCATTCTGGTTAAGCGTTTGGAGAAGCAGAATTGCGAAAAATTTGTTGTCTTCTCTACCATTTCTTAGCTTCAAACTCCCATATCTCGCGAACGGATTGACCTAACCCAAAAATTCCTATTGCATCTGAAAGTAGAAACTCGCCCGATTACAACGGTATGTGTATTTTTTCCCTAGGCCATTCTGGTTAAGCGTTTGGAGGAGCAGAAGTGCGAAAAATTTGTTGTCTTCTCTACCATTTCTTAGCTTCAAACTCCCATATCTCGCGAACGGATTGACCTAACCCAAAAATTCCTATTGCATCTGAAAGTAGAAACTCGCCCGATTACAACGGTATGTGTATTTTTTCCCTAGGCCATTCTGGTTAAGCGTTTGGAGCAGCAGAAGTGCGAAAAATTTGTTGTCTTCTCAACCATTTCTTGGCTTCAAACTCCCATATCTCGCGAACGGATTGACCTAACCCAAAAACTCCTATTGCATCTGAAAGTAGAAACTCGCCCGATTACAACGGTATGTGTATTTTTTCCCTAGGCCATTCCGGTTAAGCGTTTGGAGCAGCAGAAGTGCGAAAAATTTGTTGTCTTATCAACCATTTCTTAGCTTCAAACTCCCATATCTCGCGAACGGATTGACCTAACCCAAAAATTCCTATTGCATCTGAAAGTAGAAACTCGCCCGATTACAACGGTATGTGTATTTTTTCCCTAGGCCATTCTGGTTAAGCGTTTGGAGCAGCAGAAGTGAGAAAAATTTGTAGTCTTCTCTACAATTTCTTAGCTTCAAACTCCCATATCTCGCGAACGGATTGACCTAACCCAAAAATTCCTATTGCATCTGAAAGTAGAAACTCGCCCGATTACAACGGTATGTGTATTTTTTCCCTAGGCCATTCTGGCTAAGCGTTTGGAGCAGCAGAATTGCGAAAAATTTTTTGCCATCTCAACCATTTCTTGGCTTCAAACTCCCATATCTCGTGAACGGATTGACCTAACCCAAAAATTCCTATTGCATCTGAAAGTAGAAACTCGCCAGATTACAACGGTATGTGTATTTTTTCCCTAGGCTATTCTGGTTAAGAGGTTGGAGCAGCAGAATTGCGAAAAATTTTTTGCCTTCTCAACCATTTCTTGGCTTCAAACTCCCATATCTCGCGAACGGATTGACCTAACCCAAAACGTCCTATTGCATTTGAAAGTAGAAACTCGCCCGATTACAACGGTATGTGTATTTTTTCCCTAGGCCATTCTGGTTAAGCGTTTGGAGCAGCAGAATTGCGAAAAATTTTCTGCCTTCTCAACCATTTCTTAGCTTCAAACTCCCATTTCTCGCGAACGGATTGACCTAACCCAAAAATTCCTGTTGCATCTGAAAGTAGAAACTCGCCCGATTACAACGGTATGTGTATTTTTTCCCTAGGCCATTCTGGTTAAGCGTTTGGAGAAGCAGAATTGCGAAAAATTTGTTGTCTTCTCTACCATTTCTTAGCTTCAAACTCCCATATCTCGCGAACGGATTGACCTAACCCAAAAATTCCTATTGCATCTGAAAGTAGAAACTCGCCCGATTACAACGGTATCTGTATTTTTTCCCTAGGCCATTCTGGTTAAGCGTTTGGAGGAGCAGAAGTGCGAAAAATTTGTTGTCTTCTCTACCATTTCTTAGCTTCAAACTCCCATATCTCGCGAACGGATTGACCTAACCCAAAAATTCCTATTGCATCTGAAAGTAGAAACTCGCCCGATTACAACGGTATGTGTATTTTTTCCCTAGGCCATTCTGGTTAAGCGTTTGGAGCAGCAGAATTGCGAAAAATTTGTTGTCTTCTCAACCATTTCTTGGCTTCAAACTCCCATATCTCGCGAACGGATTGACCTAACCCAAAAATTCCTATTGCATCTGAAAGTAGAAACTCGCCCGATTACAACGGTATGTGTATTTTTTCCCTAGGCCATTCTGGTTAAGAGTTTGGAGCAGCAGAATTGCGAAAAATTTTTTGCCTTCTCAACCATTTCTTGGCTTCAAACTCCCATATCTCGCGAACGGATTGACCTAACCCAAAACGTCCTATTGCATTTGAATGTAGAAACTCGCCCGATTACAACGGTATGTGTATTTTTTCCCTAGGCCATTCTGGTTAAGCGTTTGGAGCAGCAGAATTGCGAAAAATTTTCTGCCTTCTCAACCATTTCTTAGCTTCAAACTCCCTTATCTCGCGAACGGATTGACCTAACCCAAAAATTCCTGTTGCATCTGAAAGTAGAAACTCGCCCGATTACAACGGTATGTGTATTTTTTCCCTAGGCCATTCTGGTTAAGCGTTTGGAGCAGCAGAATTGCGAAAAATTTGTTGTCTTCTTTACCATTTCTTAGCTTCAAACTCCCATATCTCGCGAACGGATTGACCTAACCCAAAAATTCCTATTGCATCTGAAAGTAGAAACTCGCCCGATTACAACGGTATGTGCATTTTTTTCCCTAGGCCATTCTGGTTAAGCGTTTGGAGCAGCAGAAGTGCGAAAAATTTGTTGTCTTCTCTACCATTTCTTAGCTTCAAACTCCCATATCTCGCGAACGGATTGACCTAACCCAAAAATTCCTATTGCATCTGAAAGTAGAAACTCGCCCGATTACAACGGTATGTGCATTTTTTTCCCTAGGCCATTCTGGTTAAGCGTTTGGAGCAGCAGAAGTGCGAAAAATTTCTTGTCTTCTCTACCATTTATCAACTTTAAACTCCCATATCTCGCGAACGGATTGACCTAACCCAAAAATTCCTATTGCATCTGAAAGTAGAAACTCGCCCGATTACAACGGTATGTGTATTTTTTCCCTAGGCCATTCTGGTTAAGCGTTTGGAGCAGCAGAAGTGCGAAAAATTTGTTGTCTTCTCAACCATTTCTTGGCTTCAAACTCCCATATCTCGCGAACGGATTGACCTAACCCAAAAACTCCTATTGCATCTGAAAGTAGAAACTCGCCCGATTACAACGGTATGTGTATTTTTTCCCTAGGCCATTCTGGTTAAGCGTTTGGGGCAGCAGAAATGCGAAAAATTTGTTGTCTTCTCTACCATTTCTTAGCTTCAAACTCCCATATCTCGCGAACGGATTGACCTAACCCAAAAATTCCTATTGCATCTGAAAGTAGAAACTCGCCCGATTACAACGGTATGTGTATTTTTTCCCTAGGCCATTCTGGTTAAGCGTTTGGAGCAGCAGAAGTGCGAAAAATTTGTTGTCTTCTCAACCATTTCTTGGCTTCAAACTCCCATATCTCGCGAACGGATTGACCTAACCCAAAAACTCCTATTGCATCTGAAAGTAGAAACTCGCCCGATTACAACGGTATGTGTATTTTTTCCCTAGGCCATTCTGGCTAAGCGTTTGGAGCAGCAGAATTGCGAAAAATTTTTTGCCATCTCAACCATTTCTTGGCTTCAAACTCCCATATCTCGTGAACGGATTGACCTAACCCAAAAATTCCTATTGCATCTGAAAGTAGAAACTCGCCAGATTACAACGGTATGTGTATTTTTTCCCTAGGCCATTCTGGTTAAGAGTTTGGAGCAGCAGAATTGCGAAAAATTTTTTGCCTTCTCAACCATTTCTTGGCTTCAAACTCCCATATCTCGCGAACGGATTGACCTAACCCAAAAATTCCTATTGCACCTGAAAGTAGAAACTCGCCCGATTACAACGGTGTGTGTATTTTTTCCCTAGCCCATTCCGGTTAAGCGTTTGGAGAAGCAGAATTGCGAAAAATTTGTTGTCTTCTTTACCATTTCTTAGCTTCAAACTCCCATATCTCGCGAACGGATTGACCTAACCCAAAAATTCCTATTGCATCTGAAAGTAGAAACTCGCCCGATTACAACGGTATGTGTATTTTTTCCCTAGGCCATTCTGGTTAAGCGTTTGGAGCAGCAGAAGTGCGAAAAATTTGTTGTCTTCTCTACCATTTCTTAGCTTCAAACTCCCATATCTCGCGAACGGATTGACCTAACCCAAAAATTCCTATTGCACTTGAAAGTAGAAACTCGCCCGATTACAACGGAATGTGTATTTTTTCCCTAGGCCATTCTGGTTAAGCGTTTGGAGCAGCAGAAGTGCGAAAAATTTGTTGTCTTCTCAACCATTTCTTGGCTTCAAACTCCCATATCTCGCGAACGGATTGACCTAACCCAAAAATTCCTATTGCATCTGAAAGTAGAAACTCGCCCGATTACAAAGGTATGTGTATTTTTTCCCTAGGCCATTCTGGTTAAGCGTTTGGAGCAGCAGAAGTGCGAAAAATTTCTTGTCTTCTCTACCATTTATCAACTTTAAACTCCCATATCTCGCGAACGGATTGACCTAACCCAAAAATTCCTATTGCATCTGAAAGTAGAAACTCGCCCGATTACAACGGTATGTGTATTTTTTCCCTAGGCCATTCTGGTTAAGCGTTTGGAGCAGCAGAAGTGCGAAAAATTTGTTGTCTTCTCAACCATTTCTTGGCTTCAAACTCCCATATCTCGCGAACGGATTGACCTAACCCAAAAACTCCTATTGCATCTGAAAGTAGAAACTCGCCCGATTACAACGGTATGTGTATTTTTTCCCTAGGCCATTCTGGTTAAGCGTTTGGAGCAGCAGAAATGCGAAAAATTTGTTGTCTTCTCTACCATTTCTTAGCTTCAAACTCCCATATCTCGCGAACGGATTGACCTAACCCAAAAATTCCTATTGCATCTGAAAGTAGAAACTCGCCCGATTACAACGGTATGTGTATTTTTTCCCTAGGCCATTCTGGTTAAGCGTTTGGAGCAGCAGAAGTGCGAAAAATTTGTTGTCTTCTCAACCATTTCTTGGCTTCAAACTCCCATATCTCGCGAACGGATTGACCTAACCCAAAAACTCCTATTGCATCTGAAAGTAGAAACTCGCCCGATTACAACGGTATGTGTATTTTTTCCCTAGGCCATTCTGGCTAAGCGTTTGGAGCAGCAGAATTGCGAAAAATTTTTTGCCATCTCAACCATTTCTTGGCTTCAAACTCCCATATCTCGTGAACGGATTGACCTAACCCAAAAATTCCTATTGCATCTGAAAGTAGAAACTCGCCAGATTACAACGGTATGTGTATTTTTTCCCTAGGCCATTCTGGTTAAGAGTTTGGAGCAGCAGAATTGCGAAAAATTTTTTGCCTTCTCAACCATTTCTTGGCTTCAAACTCCCATATCTCGCGAACGGATTGACCTAACCCAAAAATTCCTATTGCACCTGAAAGTAGAAACTCGCCCGATTACAACGGTGTGTGTATTTTTTCCCTAGCCCATTCCGGTTAAGCGTTTGGAGAAGCAGAATTGCGAAAAATTTGTTGTCTTCTTTACCATTTCTTAGCTTCAAACTCCCATATCTCGCGAACGGATTGACCTAACCCAAAAATTCCTATTGCATCTGAAAGTAGAAACTCGCCCGATTACAACGGTATGTGTATTTTTTCCCTAGGCCATTCTGGTTAAGCGTTTGGAGCAGCAGAAGTGCGAAAAATTTGTTGTCTTCTCTACCATTTCTTAGCTTCAAACTCCCATATCTCGCGAACGGATTGACCTAACCCAAAAATTCCTATTGCATCTGAAAGTAGAAACTCGCCCGATTACAACGGTATGTGTATTTTTTCCCTAGGCCATTCCGGTTAAGCGTTTGGAGCAGCAGAAGTGCGAAAAATTTGTTGTCTTATCAACCATTTCTTAGCTTCAAACTCCCATATCTCGCGAACGGATTGACCTAACCCAAAAATTCCTATTGCATCTGAAAGTAGAAACTCGCCCGATTACAACGGTATGTGTATTTTTTCCCTAGGCCATTCTGGCTAAGCGTTTGGAGCAGCAGAATTGCGAAAAATTTTTTGCCATCTCAACCATTTCTTGGCTTCAAACTCCCATATCTCGTGAACGGATTGACCTAACCCAAAAATTCCTATTGCATCTGAAAGTAGAAACTCGCCAGATTACAACGGTATGTGTATTTCTTCCCTAGGCCATTCTGGTTAAGAGTTTGGAGCAGCAGAATTGCGAAAAATTTTTTGCCTTCTAAACCATTTCTTGGCTTCAAACTCCCATATCTCGCGAACGGATTGACCTAACCCAAAAATTCCTATTGCACCTGAAAGTAGAAACTCGCCCGATTACAACGGTGTGTGTATTTTTTCCCTAGCCCTTTCTGGTTAAGCGTTTGGAGAAGCAGAATTGCGAAAAATTTGTTGTCTTCTTTACCATTTCTTAGCTTCAAACTCCCATATCTCGCGAACGGATTGACCTAACCCAAAAATTCCTATTGCATCTGAAAGTAGAAACTCGCCCGATTACAACGGTATGTGTATTTTTTCCCTAGGCCATTCTGGTTAAGCGTTTGGAGCAGCAGAAGTGCGAAAAATTTGTTGTCTTCTCTACCATTTCTTAGCTTCAAACTCCCATATCTCGCGAACGGATTGACCTAACCCAAAAATTCCTATTGCATCTGAAAGTAGAAACTCGCCCGATTACAACGGTATGTGTATTTTTTCCCTAGGCCATTCTGGTTAAGCGTTTGGAGCAGCAGAAGTGCGAAAAATTTGTTGTCTTCTCTACCATTTCTTAGCTTCAAACTCCCATATCTCGCGAACGGATTGACCTAACCCAAAAATTCCTATTGCATCTGAAAGTAGAAACTCGCCCGATTACAACGGTATGTGTATTTTTTCCCTAGGCCATTCTGGCTAAGCGTTTGGAACAGCAGAATTGCGAAAAATTTTTTGCCATCTCAACCATTTCTTGGCTTCAAACTCCCATATCTCGTGAACGGATTGACCTAACCCAAAAATTCCTATTGCATCTGAAAGTAGAAACTCGCCAGATTACAACGGTATGTGTATTTTTTCCCTAGGCCATTCTGGTTAAGAGTTTGGAGCAGCAGAATTGCGAAAAATTTTTTGTCTTCTCAACCATTTCTTGGCTTCAAACTCCCATATCTCGCGAACGGATTGACCTAACCCAAAACGTCCTATTGCATTTGAAAGTAGAAAGTCGCCCGATTACAACGGTATGTGTATTTTTTCCCTAGGCCATTCTGGTTAAGCGTTTGGAGCAGCAGAATTGCGAAAAATTTTCTGCCTTCTCAACCATTTCTTAGCTTCAAACTCCCATATCTCGCGAACGGATTGACCTAACCCAAAAATTCCTGTTGCATCTGAAAGTAGAAACTCGCCCGATTACAACGGTATGTGTATTTTTTCCCTAGGCCATTCTGGTTAAGCGTTTGGAGCAGCAGAAATGCGAAAAATTTGTTGTCTTCTCTACCATTTCTTAGCTTCAAACTCCCATATCTCGCGAACGGATTGACCTAACCCAAAAATTCCTATTGCATCTGAAAGTAGAAACTCGCCCGATTACAACGGTATGTGTATTTTTTCCCTAGGCCATTCTGGCTAAGCGTTTGGAACAGCAGAATTGCGAAAAATTTTTTGCCATCTCAACCATTTCTTGGCTTCAAACTCCCATATCTCGTGAACGGATTGACCTAACCCAAAAATTCCTATTGCATCTGAAAGTAGAAACTCGCCAGATTACAACGGTATGTGTATTTTTTCCCTAGGCCATTCTGGTTAAGAGTTTGGAGCAGCAGAATTGCGAAAAATTTTTTGTCTTCTCAACCATTTCTTGGCTTCAAACTCCCATATCTCGCGAACGGATTGACCTAACCCAAAACGTCCTATTGCATTTGAAAGTAGAAAGTCGCCCGATTACAACGGTATGTGTATTTTTTCCCTAGGCCATTCTGGTTAAGCGTTTGGAGCAGCAGAATTGCGAAAAATTTTCTGCCTTCTCAACCATTTCTTAGCTTCAAACTCCCATATCTCGCGAACGGATTGACCTAACCCAAAAATTCCTATTGCATCTGAAAGTAGAAACACGCCCGATTACAACGGTATGTGTATTTTTTCCCTAGGCCATTCTGGTTAAGCGTTTGGAGCAGCAGAAGTGCGAAAAATTTGTTGTCTTCTCAACCATTTCTTGGCTTCAAACTACCATATCTCGCGAACGGATTGACCTAACCCAAAAACTCCTATTGCATCTGAAAGTAGAAACTCGCCCGATTACAACGGTATGTGTATTTTTTCCCTAGGCCTTTCCGGTTAAGCGTTTGGAGCAGCAGAATTGCGAAAAATTTTCTGCCTTCTCAACCATTTCTTAGCTTCAAACTCCCATATCTCGCGAACGGATTGACCTAACCCAAAAATTCCTGTTGCATCTGAAAGTAGAAACTCGCCCGATTACAACGGTATGTGTATTTTTTCCCTAGGCCACTCTGGTTAAGCGTTTGGAGCAGCAAAAATGCGAAAAATTTTTTGCCTTCTCAACCATTTCTTAGCTTCAAACTCCCATATCTCGCGAACGCATTGACCTAACCCAAAAATTCCTGTTGCATCTGAAAGTAGAAACTCGCCCGATTACAACGGTATGTGTATTTTTTCCCTAGGCCATTCTGGTTAAGAGTTTGGAGCAGCAGAATTGCGAAAAATTTTTTGCCTTCTCAACCATATCTTGGCTTCAAACTCCCATATCTCGCGAACGGATTGACCTAACCCAAAAATTCCTATTTCACCTGAAAGTAGAAACTCGCCCGATTACAACGGTATGTGTATTTTTTCCATGGCCCAATCTGGTTAAGCGTTTGGAGAAGCAGAATTGCGAAAAATTTGTTGTCTTCTCTACCATTTCTTAGCTTCAAACTCCCATATCTCGCGAACGGATTGACCTAACCCAAAAATTCCTATTGCATCTGAAAGTAGAAACTCGCCCGATTACAACGGTATGTGTATTTTTTCCCTAGGCCATTCTGGTTAAGCGTTTGGAGGAGCAGAAGTGCGAAAAATTTGTTGTCTTCTCTACCATTTCTTAGCTTCAAACTCCCATATCTCGCGAACGGATTGACCTAACCCAAAAATTCCTATTGCATCTGAAAGTAGAAACACGCCCGATTACAACGGTATGTGTATTTTTTCCCTAGGCCATTCTGGTTAAGCGTTTGGAGCAGCAGAAGTGCGAAAAATTTGTTGTCTTCTCAACCATTTCTTGGCTTCAAACTACCATATCTCGCGAACGGATTGACCTAACCCAAAAACTCCTATTGCATCTGAAAGTAGAAACTCGCCCGATTACAACGGTATGTGTATTTTTTCCCTAGGCCTTTCCGGTTAAGCGTTTGGAGCAGCAGAAGTGCGAAAAATTTGTTGTCTTATCAACCATTTCTTAGCTTCAAACTCCCATATCTCGCGAACGGATTGACCTAACCCAAAAATTCCTATTGCATCTGAAAGTAGAAACTCGCCCGATTACAACGGTATGTATATTTTTTCCCTAGGCCATTCTGGCTAAGCGTTTGGAGCAGCAGAATTGCGAAAAATTTTTTGCCATCTCAACCATTTCTTGGCTTCAAACTCCCATATCTCGTGAACGGATTGACCTAACCCAAAAATTCCTATTGCATCTGAAAGTAGAAACTCGCCAGATTACAACGGTATGTGTGTTTTTTCCCTAGGCCATTCTGGTTAAGCGTTTGGAGCAGCAGAAATGCGAAAAATTTTTTGCCTTCTCAACCATTTCTTAGCTTCAAACTCCCATATCTCGCGAACGCATTGACCTAACCCAAAAATTCCTGTTGCATCTGAAAGTAGAAACTCGCCCGATTACAACGCTATGTGTATTTTTCCCCTAGGCCATTCTGGTTAAGAGTTTGGAGCAGCAGAATTGCGAAAAATTTTTTGCCTTCTCAACCATTTCTTGGCTTCAAACTCCCATATCTCGCGAACGGATTGACCTAACCCAAAAATTCCTATTTCACCTGAAAGTAGAAACTCGCCCGATTACAACGGTATGTGTATTTTTTCCCTAGCCCATTCTGGTTAAGCGTTTGGAGAAGCAGAATTGCGAAAAATTTGTTGTCTTCTCTACCATTTCTTAGCTTCAAACTCCCATATCTCGCGAACGGATTGACCTAACCCAAAAATTCCTATTGCATTTGAAAGTAGAAACTCGCCCGATTACAACGGTATGTGTATTTTTTCCCTAGGCCATTCTGGTTAAGCGTTTGGAGGAGCAGAAGTGCGAAAAATTTGTTGTCTTCTCTACCATTTCTTAGCTTCAAACTCCCATATCTCGCGAACGGATTGACCTAACCCAAAAATTCCTATTGCATCTGAAAGTAGAAACTCGCCCGATTACAACGGTATGTGTATTTTTTCCCTAGGCCATTCTGGTTAAGCGTTTGGAGCAGCAGAAGTGCGAAAAATTTGTTGTCTTCTCAACCATTTCTTGGCTTCAAACTCCCATATCTCGCGAACGGATTGACCTAACCCAAAAACTCCTATTGCATCTGAAAGTAGAAACTCGCCCGATTACAACGGTATGTGTATTTTTTCCCTAGGCCATTCCGGTTAAGCGTTTGGAGCAGCAGAAGTGCGAAAAATTTGTTGTCTTATCAACCATTTCTTAGCTTCAAACTCCCATATCTCGCGAACGGATTGACCTAACCCAAAAATTCCTATTGCATCTGAAGGTAGAAACTCGCCCGATTACAACGGTATGTGTATTTTTTCCCTAGGCCATTCTGGTTAAGCGTTTGGAGCAGCAGAAGTGAGAAAAATTTGTTGTCTTCTCTACCATTTCTTAGCTTCAAACTCCCATATCTCGCGAACGGATTGACCTAACCCAAAAATTCCTATTGCATCTGAAAGTAGAAACTCGCCCGATTACAACGGTATGTGTATTTTTTCCCTAGGCCATTCTGGCTAAGCGTTTGGAGCAGCAGAATTGCGAAAAATTTTTTGCCATCTCAACCATTTCTTGGCTTCAAACTCCCATATCTCGTGAACGGATTGACCTAACCCAAAAATTCCTATTGCATCTGAAAGTAGAAACTCGCCAGATTACAACGGTATGTGTATTTTTTCCCTAGGCTATTCTGGTTAAGAGGTTGGAGCAGCAGAATTGCGAAAAATTTTTTGCCTTCTCAACCATTTCTTGGCTTCAAACTCCCATATCTCGCGAACGGATTGACCTAACCCAAAACGTCCTATTGCATTTGAAAGTAGAAACTCGCCCGATTACAACGGTATGTGTATTTTTTCCCTAGGCCATTCTGGTTAAGCGTTTGGAGCAGCAGAATTGCGAAAAATTTTCTGCCTTCTCAACCATTTCTTAGCTTCAATCCCATATCTCGCGAACGGATTGACCTAACCCAAAAATTCCTGTTGCATCTGAAAGTAGAAACTCGCCCGATTACAACGGTATGTGTATTTTTTCCCTAGGCCATTCTGGTTAAGCGCTTGGAGAAGCAGAATTGCGAAAAATTTGTTGTCTTCTCTACCATTTCTTAGCTTCAAACTCCCATATCTCGCGAACGGATTGACCTAACCCAAAAATTCCTATTGCATCTGAAAGTAGAAACTCACCCGATTACAACGGTATCTGTATTTTTTCCCTAGGCCATTCTGGTTAAGCGTTTGGAGGAGCAGAAGTGC
Source organism: Ptiloglossa arizonensis (assembly GCF_051014685.1). Taxonomy (NCBI): domain Eukaryota; kingdom Metazoa; phylum Arthropoda; class Insecta; order Hymenoptera; family Colletidae; genus Ptiloglossa; species Ptiloglossa arizonensis. The sequence continues at coordinate 52,253 of NW_027479214.1, read as the reverse complement.
GAAAAATTTGTTGTCTTCTCTACCATTTCTTAGCTTCAAACTCCCATATCTCGCGAACGGATTGACCTAACCCAAAAATTCCTATTGCATCTGAAAGTAGAAACTCGCCCGATTACAACGGTATGTGTATTTTTTCCCTAGGCCATTCTGGTTAAGCGTTTGGAGCAGCAGAATTGCGAAAAATTTGTTGTCTTCTCAACCATTTCTTGGCTTCAAACTCCCATATCTCGCGAACGGATTGACCTAACCCAAAAACTCCTATTGCATCTGAAAGTAGAAACTCGCCCGATTACAACGGTATGTGTATTTTTTCCCTAGGCCATTCCGGTTAAGCGTTTGGAGCAGCAGAAGTGCGAAAAATTTGTTGTCTTATCAACCATTTCTTAGCTTCAAACTCCCATATCTCGCGAACGGATTGACCTAACCCAAAAATTCCTATTGCATCTGAAAGTAGAAACTCGCCCGATTACAACGGTATGTGTATTTTTTCCCTAGGCCATTCTGGCTAAGCGTTTGGAGCAGCAGAATTGCGAAAAATTTTTTGCCATCTCAACCATTTCTTGGCTTCAAACTCCCATATCTCGTGAACGGATTGACCTAACCCAAAAATTCCTATTGCATCTGAAAGTAGAAACTCGCCCGATTACAACGGTATGTGTATTTTTTCCCTAGGCAATTCTGGTTAAGCGTTTGGAGCAGCAGAAGTGCGAAAAATTTGTTGTCTTCTCTACCATTTCTTGGCTTCAAACTCCCATATCTCGCGAACGGATTGACATAACCCAAAAATTCCTATTGCATCTGAAAGTAGAAACTCGCCCGATTACAACGGTATGTGTATTTTTTCCCTAGGCCATTCTGGCTAAGCGTTTGGAGCAGCAGAATTGCGAAAAATTTTTTGCCATCTCAACCATTTCTTGGCTTCAAACTCCCATATCTCGTGAACGGATTGACCTAACCCAAAAATTCCTATTGCATCTGAAAGTAGAAAATCGCCAGATTACAACGGTATGTGTATTTTTTCTCTAGGCCATTCTGGTTAAGAGTTTGGAGCAGCAGAATTGCGAAAAAATTTTTGCCTTCTCAACCATTTCTTGGCTTCAAACTCCCATATCTCGCGAACGGATTGACCTAACCCAAAACGTCCTATTGCATTTGAAAGTAGAAACTCGCCCGATTACAACGGTATGTGTATTTTTTCCCTAGGCCATTCTGGTTAAGCGTTTGGAGCAGCAGAATTGCGAAAAATTTTCTGCCTTCTCAACCATTTCTTAGTTTCAAACTCCCATATCTCTCGAACGGATTGACCTAACCCAAAAATTCCTGTTGCATCTGAAAGTAGAAACTCGCCCGATTACAACGGTATGTGTATTTTTTCCCTAGGCCATTCTGGTTAAGCGTTTGGAGCAGCAGAATTGCGAAAAATTTGTTGTCTTCTTTACCATTTCTTAGATTCAAACTCCCATATCTCGCGAACGGATTGACCTAACCCAAAAATTCCTATTGCATCTGAAAGTAGAAACTCGCCCGATTACAACGGTATGTGTATTTTTTCCCTAGGCCATTCTGGTTAAGCGTTTGGAGCAGCAGAAGTGCGAAAAATTTGTTGTCTTCTCTACCATTTCTTAGCTTCAAACTCCCATATCTCGCGAACGGATTGACCTAACCCAAAAATTCCTATTGCACTTGAAAGTAGAAACTCGCCCGATTACAACGGAATGTGTATTTTTTCCCTAGGCCATTCTGGTTAAGCGTTTGGAGCAGCAGAAGTGCGAAAAATTTGTTGTCTTCTCAACCATTTCTTGGCTTCAAACTCCCATATCTCGCGAACGGATTGACCTAACCCAAAAATTCCTATTGCATCTGAAAGTAGAAACTCGCCCGATTACAACGGTATGTGTATTTTTTCCCTAGGCCATTCTGGTTAAGCGTTTGGAGCAGCAGAAGTGCGAAAAATTTCTTGTCTTCTCTACCATTTATTAGCTTCAAACTCCCATATCTCGCGAACGGATTGACCTAACCCAAAAATTCCTATTGCACCTGAAAGTAGAAACTCGCCCGATTACAACGGTATGTGTATTTTTTCCATGGCCCAATCTGGTTAAGCGTTTGGAGAAGCAGAATTGCGAAAAATTTGTTGTCTTCTCTACCATTTCTTAGCTTCAAACTCCCATATCTCGCGAACGGATTGACCTAACCCAAAAATTCCTATTGCATCTGAAAGTAGAAACTCGCCCGATTACAACGGTATGTGTATTTTTTCCCTAGGCCATTCTGGTTAAGCGTTTGGAGGAGCAGAAGTGCGAAAAATTTGTTGTCTTCTCTACCATTTCTTAGCTTCAAACTCCCATATCTCGCGAACGGATTGACCTAACCCAAAAATTCCTATTGCATCTGAAAGTAGAAACACGCCCGATTACAACGGTATGTGTATTTTTTCCCTAGGCCATTCTGGTTAAGCGTTTGGAGCAGCAGAAGTGCGAAAAATTTGTTGTCTTCTCAACCATTTCTTGGCTTCAAACTACCATATCTCGCGAACGGATTGACCTAACCCAAAAACTCCTATTGCATCTGAAAGTAGAAACTCGCCCGATTACAACGGTATGTGTATTTTTTCCCTAGGCCTTTCCGGTTAAGCGTTTGGAGCAGCAGAAGTGCGAAAAATTTGTTGTCTTATCAACCATTTCTTAGCTTCAAACTCCCATATCTCGCGAACGGATTGACCTAACCCAAAAATTCCTATTGCATCTGAAAGTAGAAACTCGCCCGATTACAACGGTATGTATATTTTTTCCCTAGGCCATTCTGGCTAAGCGTTTGGAGCAGCAGAATTGCGAAAAATTTTTTGCCATCTCAACCATTTCTTGGCTTCAAACTCGCATATCTCGTGAACGGATTGACCTAACCCAAAAATTCCTATTGCATCTGAAAGTAGAAACTCGCCAGATTACAACGGTATGTGTGTTTTTTCCCTAGGCCATTCTGGTTAAGCGTTTGGAGCAGCAGAAATGCGAAAAATTTTTTGCCTTCTCAACCATTTCTTAGCTTCAAACTCCCATATCTCGCGAACGCATTGACCTAACCCAAAAATTCCTGTTGCATCTGAAAGTAGAAACTCGCCCGATTACAACGCTATGTGTATTTTTCCCCTAGGCCATTCTGGTTAAGAGTTTGGAGCAGCAGAATTGCGAAAAATTTTTTGCCTTCTCAACCATTTCTTGGCTTCAAACTCCCATATCTCGCGAACGGATTGACCTAACCCAAAAATTCCTATTTCACCTGAAAGTAGAAACTCGCCCGATTACAACGGTATGTGTATTTTTTCCCTAGCCCATTCTGGTTAAGCGTTTGGAGAAGCAGAATTGCGAAAAATTTGTTGTCTTCTCTACCATTTCTTAGCTTCAAACTCCCATATCTCGCGAACGGATTGACCTAACCCAAAAATTCCTATTGCATCTGAAAGTAGAACTTCGCCCGATTACAGCGGTATGTCTATTTTTTCCCTAGGCCATTCTGGTTAAGCGTTTGGAGCAGCAGAATTGCGAAAAATTTTTTGCCTTCTCAACCATTTCTTGGCTTCAAACTCCTATATCTCGCGAACGGATTGACCTAACCCAAAAATTCCTATTGCATCTGAAAGTAGAAACTCGCCCGATTACAACGGTATGTGTATTTTTTCCCTAGGCCATTCTGGTTAAGCGTTTGGAGCAGCAGAATTGCGAAAAATTTTTTTCCTTCTCAACCATTTCTTGGCTTCAAACTCCCATATCTCGCGAACGGATTGACTTAACCCAAAAATTCCTATTGCATCTGAAAGTAGAAACTCGCCCGATTACAACGGTATGTGTATTTTTTCCCTAGGCCATTCTGGTTAAGCGATTGGAGCAGCAGAATTGCGAAAAATTTGTTGCCTTCTCAACCATTTCTTGGCTTCAAACTCCCATATCTCGCGAACGGATTGACCTAACCGAAAAATTCCTATTGCATCTGAAAGTCGAAACTCGCCCGATTACAACGGTATGTGTATTTTTTCCCTAGGCCATTCTGGTTAAGCGTTTGGAGCAGCAGAAGTGCGAAAAATTTTTTGCCTTCTCAACCATTTCTTGGCTTCAAACTCCCATATCTCGCGAACGGATTGACCTAACCCAAAAATTCCTATTGCATCTGATAGTAGAAACTCGCCCGACTACAACGGTATGTGTATTGTTTCCCTAGACCATTCTGGTTAAGCGTTTGGAGCAGCAGAATTGCGAAAAATTTTTTGCCTTCTCAACCATTTCTTGGCTTCAAACTCCCATATCTCGCGAACGGATTGACTTAACCAAAAATTCCAATTGCATCTGAAAGTAGAACCTCGCCCGATTACAGCGGTATGTCTATTTTTTCCCTAGGCCATTCTGGTTAAGCGTTTGGAGCAGCAGAATTGCGAAAAATTTTTTGCCTTCTCAACCATTTCTTGGCTTCAAACTCCTATATCTCGCGAACAGATTGACCTAACCCAAAAATTCCTATTGCATCTGAAAGTAGAAACTCGCCCGATTACAACGGTATGTGTATTTTTTCCCTAGGCCATTCTGGTTAAGCGTTTGGAGCAGCAGAATTGCGACAAATTTTTTGCATTCTCAACCATTTCTTGGCTTCAAACTCCCATATCTCGCGAACGGATTGACCTAACACAAAAATTCCAATTGCGTCTGAAAGTAGAACCTCGCCCGATTACAGCGGTATGTGTATTTTTTCCCTAGGCCATTCCGGTTAAGCGTTTGGAGCAGCAGAATTGCGAAAAATTTTTTGCCTTCTCAACCATTTCTTGGCTTCAAACTCCCATATCTCGCGAACGGATTGACCTAACCCAAAAATTCCTGTAGCGTCTGGAAGTAGAGACTCGCCCGATTACAACGGTATGTGTATTTTTTCCCTAGGCCATTCTGGTTAAGCGTTTGGAGCAGCAGAATTGCGAAAAATTTTTTGCCTTCTCAACCATTTCTTGGCTTCAAACTCCTATATCTCGCGAACAGATTGACCTAACCCAAAAATTCCTATTGCATCTGAAAGTAGAAACTCGCCCGATTACAACGGTATGTGTATTTTTTCCCTAGGCCATTCTGGTTAAGCGTTTGGAGCAGCAGAATTGCGACAAATTTTTTGCATTCTCAACCATTTCTTGGCTTCAAACTCCCATATCTCGCGAACGGATTGACCTAACACAAAAATTCCAATTGCGTCTGAAAGTAGAACCTCGCCCGATTACAGCGGTATGTGTATTTTTTCCTAGGCCATTCCGGTTAAGCGTTTGGAGCAGCAGAATTGCGAAAAATTTTTTGCCTTCTCAACCATTTCTTGGCTTCAAACTCCCATATCTCGCGAACGGATTGACCTAACCCAAAAATTCCTGTAGCGTCTGGAAGTAGAGACTCGCCCGATTACAACGGTATGTGTATTTTTTCCCTAGGCCATTCTGGTTAAGCGTTTGGAGCAGCAGAATTGCGAAAAATTTTTTGCCTTCTCTACCATTTCTTGGCTTCAAACTCCCATATCTCGCGAACGGATTGACCTAACCCAAAAATTCCTATTGCATCTGAAAGTAGAAACTCGCCCGATTACAACGGTATGTGTATTTTTTCCCTAGGCCATTCTGGTTAAGCGTTTGGAGCAGCAGAATTGCGAAAAATTTGTTGCCTTCTCAACCATTTCTTGGCTTCAAACTCCCATATCTCGCGAACGGATTGACCTAACCCAAAAATTCCTATTGCATCTGAAAGTCGAAACTCGCCCGATTACAACGGTATGTGTATTTTTTCCCTAGGCCATTCTGGTTAAGCGTTTGGAGCAGCAGAAGTGCGAAAGATTTGTTGTCTTCTCAACCATTTCTTAGCTTCAAACTCCCATATCTCGCGAACGGATTGACCTAACCCAAAAATTCCTGTTGCATCTGAAAGTAGAAACTCGCCCGATTACAACGGTATCTGTATTTTTTCCCTAGGCCATTCTGGTTAAGCGTTTGGAGCAGCAGAATTGCGAAAAATTTTTTGCCTTCTCAACCATTTCTTGGCTTCAAACTCCCATATCTCGCGAACGGATTGACCTAACCCAAAAATTCCTATTGCATCTGATAGTAGAAACTCGCCCGACTACAACGGTATGTGTATTGTTTCCCTAGACCATTCTGGTTAAGCGTTTGGAGCAGCAGAATTGCGAAAAATTTTTTGCCTTCTCAACCATTTCTTGGCTTCAAACTCCCATATCTCGCGAACGGATTGACCTAACCCAAAAATTCCTGTAGCGTCTGGAAGTAGAGACTCGCCCGATTACAACGGTATGTGTATTTCTTCCCTAGGCCATTCTGGTTAAGCGTTTGGAGCAGCAGAATTGCGAAAAATTTTTTGCCTTCTCAACCATTTCTTGGCTTCAAACTCCCATATCTCGCGAACGGATTGACCTAACCCAAAAATTCCTATTGCATCTGATAGTAGAAACTCGCCCGACTACAACGGTATGTTTATTGTTTCCCTAGACCATTCTGGTTAAGCGTTTGGAGCAGCAGAATTGCGAAAAATTTTTTGCCTTCTCAACCATTTCTTGGCTTCAAACTTCCATATCTCGCGAACGGATTGACCTTATCCAAAAATTCCTATTGCATCTGAAAGTAGAAACTCGCCCGATTACAACGGTATGTGTATTTTTTCCGTAGGCCATTCTGGTTAAGCGTTTGGAGCAGCAGAATTGCGAAAAATTTTTTGCCTTCTCAACCATTTCTTGGCTTCAAACACCCATATCTCGCGAACGGATTGACCTAACCCAAAAATTCCTATTGCATATGAAAGTAGAACTTCGCCCGATTACAGCGGTATGTCTATTTTTTCCCTAGGCTATTCTGGTTAAGCGTTTGGTGCAGCAGAATTGCGAAAAATTTTTTGCCTTCTCAACCATTTCTTGGTTTCAAACTCCTATATCTCGCGAACGGAATGACCTAACCCAAAAATTCCTATTGCATCTGAAAGTAGAATCTCGCCCGATTACAACGGTATGTGTATTTTTTCCCTAGGCCATTCTGGTTAAGCGTTTGGAGCAGCAGAATTGCGAAAAATTTTTTGCATTCTCAACCATTTCTTGGCTTCAAACTCCCATATCTCGCGAACGGATTGACCTAACACAAAAATTCCAATTGCGTCTGAAAGTAGAACCTCGCCCGATTACAGCGGTATGTGTATTTTTTCCCTAGGCCATTCCGGTTAAGCGTTTGGAGCAGCAGAATTGCGAAAAATTTTTTGCATTCTCAACCATTTCTTGGCTTCAAACTCCCATATCTCGCGAACGGATTGACCTAACACAAAAATTCCAATTGCGTCTGAAAGTCGAAACTCGCCTGATTACAACGGTATGTGTATTTTTTCCCTAGGCCATTCTAGTTAAGCGTTTGGAGCAGCAGAAGTGCGAAAGATTTGTTGTCTTCTCAACCATTTCTTAGCTTCAAACTCCCATATCTCGCGAACGGATTGACCTAACCCAAAAATTCCTGTTGCATCTGAAAGTAGAAACTCGCCCGATTACAACGGTATCTGTATTTTTTCCCTAGGCCATTCTGTTTAAGCGTTTGGAGCAGCAGAATTGCGAAAAATTTTTTGCCTTCTCAACCATTTCTTGGCTTCAAACTCCCATATCTCGCGAACGGATTGACCTAACCCAAAAATTCCTATTGCATCTGAAAGTAGAAACTCGCCCGATTACAACGGTATGTGTATTTTTTCCCTAGGCCATTCTGGTTAAGCGTTTGGAGCAGCAGAATTGCGAAAAATTTGTTGCCTTCTCAACCATTTCTTGCCTTCAAACTCCCATATCTCGCGAACGGATTGACCTAACCCAAAAATTCCTATTGCATCTGAAAGTCGAAACTCGCCCGATTACAACGGTATGTGTATTTTTTCCCTAGGCCATTCTGGTTAAGCGTTTGGAGCAGCAGAAGTGCGAAAGATTTGTGGTCTTCTCAACCATTTCTTAGCTTCAAACACCTATATCTCGCGAACGGATTGACCTAACCCAAAAATTCCTGTTGCATCTGAAAGTAGAAACTCGCCCGATTACAACGGTATCTGTATTTTTTCCCTAGGCCATTCTGTTTAAGCGTTTGGAGCAGCAGAATTGCGAAAAATTTTTTGCCTTCTCAACCATTTCTTGGCTTCAAACTCCCATATCTCGCGAACGGGTTGACCTAACCCAAAAATTCCTATTGCATCTGAAAGTAGAAACTCGCCCGATTACAACGGTATGTGTATTGTTTCCCTAGACCATTCTGGTTAAGCGTTTGGATCAGCAGAAATGCGAAAAATTTTTTACCTTCTCAACCATTTCTTGGCTTCAAACTCCCATATCTCGCGAACGGATTGACCTAACCCAAAAATTCCTGTAGCGTCTGGAAGTAGAGACTCGCCCGATTACAACGGTATGTGTATTTTTTCCCTAGGCCATTCTGGTTAAGCGTTTGGAGCAGCAGAATTGCGAAAAATTTTTTGCCTTCTCAACCATTTCTTGGCTTCAAACTCCCATATCTCGCGAACGGATTGACCTAACCCAAAAATTCCTGTAGCGTCTGGAAGTAGAGACTCGCCCGATTACAACGGTATGTGTATTTTTTCCCTAGGCCATTCTGGTTAAGCGTTTGGAGCAGCAGAATTGCGAAAAATTTTTTGCCTTCTCAACCATTTCTTGGCTTCAAACTCCCATATCTCGTGAACGGGTTGACCTAACCCAAAAATTCCTATTGCATCTGAAAGTAGAAACTCGCCCGATTACAACGGTATGTGTATTGTTACCCTAGACCATTCTGGTTAAGCGTATGGATCAGCAGAAATGCGAAAAATTTTTTGCCTTCTCAACCATTTCTTGGCTTCAAACTCCCATATCTCGCGAACGGATTGACCTAACCCAAAAATTCCTATTGCATCTGAAAGTCGAAACTCGCCCGATTACAACGGTATGTGTATTTTTTCCCTAGGCCATTCTGGTTAAGCGTTTGGTGCAGCAGAAGTGCGAAAGATTTGTTGTCTTCTCAACCATTTCTTAGCTTCAAACTCCCATATCTCGCGAACGGATTGTCCTAACCCAAAAATTCCTGTTGCATCTGAAAGTAGAAACTCGCCCGATTACAACGGTATCTGTATTTTTTCCCTAGGCCATTCTGTTTAAGCGTTTGGAGCAGCAGAATTGCGAAAAATTTTTTGCCGTCTCAACCATTTCTTGGCTTCAAACTCCCATATCTCGCGAATGGATTGACCTAACCCAAAAATTCCTATTGCATCTGAAAGTAGAAACTCGCCCGATTACAACGGTATGTGTATTTTTTCCCTAGGCCATTCTGGTTAAGCGTTTGGAGCAGCAGAATTGCGAAAAATTTGTTGCCTTCTCAACCATTTCTTGCCTTCAAACTCCCATATCTCGCGAACGGATTGACCTAACCCAAAAATTCCTATTGCATCTGAAAGTCGAAGCTCGCCCGATTACAACGGTATGTGTATTTTTTCCCTAGGCCATTCTGGTTAAGCGTTTGGAGCAGCAGAAGTGCGAAAGATTTGTAGTCTTCTCAACCATTTCTTAGCTTCAAACTCCCATATCTCGCGAACGGATTGACCTAACCCAAAAATTCCTGTTGCATCTGAAAGTAGAAACTCGCCCGATTACAACGGTATCTGTATTTTTTCCCTAGGCCATTCTGTTTAAGCGTTTGGAGCAGCAGAATTGCGAAACATTTTTTGCCTTCTCAACCATTTCTTGGCTTCAAACTCCCATATCTCGCGAACGGGTTGACCTAACCCAAAAATTCCTATTGCATCTGAAAATAGAAACTCGCCCGATTACAACGGTATGTGTATTGTTTCCCTAGACCATTCTGGTTAAGCGTTTGGACCAGCAGAATTGCGAAAAATTCTTTGCCTTCTCAACCATTTCTTGGCTTCAAACTCCCATATCTCGCGAACGGATTGACCTAACCCAAAAATTCCTATTGCATCTGAAAGTAGAACTTCGCCCGATTACAGCGGTATGACTATTTTTTCCCTAGGCCATTCTGGTTAAGCGTTTGGTGCAGCAGAATTGCGAAAAATTTTTTGCCTTCTCAACCATTTCTTGGCTTCAAACTCCTATATCTCGCGAACGGAATGACCTAACCCGAAAATTCCTATTGCATCTGAAAGTGGAAACTCGCCCGATTACAACGGTATGTGTATTTTTTCCCTAGGCCATTCCGGTTAAGCGTTTGGAGCAGCAGAATTGCGAAAAATTTTTTGCCTTCTCAACCATTTCTTGGCTTCAAACTCCCATATCTCGCGAACGGATTGACCTAACCCAAAAATTCCTGTAGCGTCTGGAAGTAGAGACTCGCCCGATTACAACGGTATGTGTATTTTTTCCCTAGGCCATTCTGGTTAAGCGTTTGGAGCAGCAGAATTGCGAAAAATTTTTTGCCTTCTCAACCATTTCTTGGCTTCAAACTCCCATATCTCGCGAACGGATTGTCCTAACCCAAAAATTCCTATTGCATCTGAAAGTAGAAACTCGCCCGATTACAACGGTAGGTGTATTTTTTCCCTAGGCCATTCTGGTTAAGCGTTTGGAGCAGCAGAATTGCGAAAAATTTGTTGCCTTCTCAACCATTTCTTGGCTTCAAACTCCCATATCTCGCGAACGGATTGACCTAACCCAAAAATTCCTATTGCATCTGAAAGTCGAAACTCGCCCGATTACAACGGTATGTGTATTTTTTCCCTAGGCCATTCTAGTTAAGCGTTTGGAGCAGCAGAAGTGCGAAAGATTTGTTGTCTTCTCAACCATTTCTTAGCTTCAAACTCCCATATCTCGCGAACGGATTGACCTAACCCAAAAATTCCTATTGCATCTGAAAGTAGAAACTCGCCCGATTACAACGGTATCTGTATTTTTTCCCTAGGCCATTCTGTTTAAGCGTTTGGAGCAGCAGAATTGCGAAAAATTTTTTGCCTTCTCAACCATTTCTTGGCTTCAAACTCCCATATCTCGCGAACGGATTGACCTAACCCAAAAATTCCTATTGCATCTGAAACTAGAAACTCGCCCGATTACAACGGTATGTGTATTTTTTCCCTAGGCCATTCTGGTTAAGCGTTTGGAGAAGCAGAATTGCGAAAAATTTGTTGCCTTCTCAACCATTTCTTGCCTTCAAACTCCCATATCTCGCGAACGGATTGACCTAACCCAAAAATTCCTATTGCATCTGAAAGTCGAAACTCGCCCGATTACAACGGTATGTGTATTTTTTCCCTAGGCCATTCTGGTTAAGCGTTTGGAGCAGCAGAAGTGCGAAAGATTTGTTGTCTTCTCAACCATTTCTTAGCTTCAAACTCCCATATCTCGCGAACGGGTTGACCTAACCCAAAAATTCCTATTGCATCTGATAGTAGAAACTCGCCCGATTACAACGGTATGTGTATTGTTTCCCTAGACCATTCTGGTTAAGCGTTTGGATCAGCAGAAATGCGAAAAATTTTTTACCTTCTCAACCATTTCTTGGCTTCAAACTCCCATATCTCGCGAACGGATTGACCTAACCCAAAAATTTCTATTGCATCTGAAAGTAGAAACTCGCCCGATTACAACGGTATGTTTATTTTTTCTCTAGGCCATTCTGGTTAAGCGTTTGGAGCAGCAGAATTGCGAAAAATTTTTTGCCTTCTCAACCATTTCTTGGCTTCAAACTCCCACATCTCGCGAACGGATTGACCTAACCCAAAAATTCCTATTGCATCTGAAAGTAGAACCTCGCCCGATTACAGCGGTATGTGTATTTTTTCCCTAGGCCATTCTGGTTAAGCGTTTGGAGCAGCAGAATTGCGAAAAATTTTTTGCCTTCTCAACCATTTCTTGGCTTCAAACTCCCATATCTCGCGAATGGATTGACCTAACCCAAAAATTCCTATTGCATCTGAAAGTAGAAACTCGCCCGATTACAACGGTATGTGTATTTTTTCCCTAGGCCATTCTGGTTAAGCGTTTGGACCAGCAGAATTGCGAAAAATTTTTTGCCTTCTCAACCATTTCTTGGCTTCAAACTCCAATATCTCGCGAACGGATTGACCTAACACAAAAATTCCTATTGCATCTGAAAGTAGAAACTCGACCGATTACAACGGTATGTGTATTTTTTCCATAGACCATTCTGGTTAAGCGTTTGGAGCAGCAGAATTGCGAAAAATTTGTTGCCTTCTCAACCATTTCTTGGCTTCAAACTCCCACATCTCGCGAACGGATTGACCTAACCCAAAAATTCCTATTGCATCTGAAAGTAGAACCTCGCCCGATTACAGCGGTATGTGTATTTTTTCCCTAGGCCATTCTGGTTAAGCGTTTGGAGCAGCAGAATTGCGAAAAATTTTTTGCCTTCTCAACCATTTCTTGGCTTCAAACTCCCATATCTCGCGAATGGATTGACCTAACCCAAAAATTCCTATTGCATCTGAAAGTAGAAACTCGCCCGATTACAACGGTATGTGTATTTTTTCCCTAGGCCATTCTGGTTAAGCGTTTGGAGCAGCAGAATTGCGAAAAATTTGTTGGCTTCTCAACCATTTCTTGGCTGCAAACTCTCATATCTCGCGAACGGATTGACATAACCCAAAAATTCCTATTGCATCTGAAAGTCGAAACTCGCCCGATTACAACGGTATGTGTATTTTTTCCCTAGGCCATTCTGGTTAAGCGTTTGGAGCAGCAGAATTGCGAAAAATTTCTTGCCTCCTCAACCATTTCTTGGCTTCAAACTCCCATATCTCGCGAACGGATTGACCTAACCCAAAAATTCCTAGTGCATCTGAAAGTAGAAACTCGCCCGATTACAACGGTATGTGAATTTTTTCCCTAGGCCATTCTGGTTAAGCGTGTGGAGCAGCGGAATTGCGAAAAATTTTTTGCCTTCTCAACCATTTCTTGGCTTCAAACTCCCATATCTCGCGAACGGATTGACCTAACCCAAAAATTCCAATTGCATCTGAAAGTACAACCTCGCCCGATTACAGCGGTATGTGTATTTTTTCCCTTGGCCTTTCTGGTTAAGCGTTTGGAGCAGCAGAATTGCGAAAAATTTTTTGCCTTCTCAACCATTTCTTGGCTTCAAACATCCATATCTCGCGAACGGATTGACCTAACCCAAAAATTCCTGTAGCGTCTGGAAGTAGAGACTCGCCCGATTACAACGGTATGTGTATTTTTTCCCTAGGCCATTCTGGTTAAGCGTTTGGAGCAGCAGAATTGCGAAAAATTTTTTGCCTTCTCAACCATTTCTTGGCTTCAAACTCCCATATCTCGCGAACGGATTGACCTAACCCAAAAATTCCTATTGCATCTGAAAGTAGAAGCTCGCCCGATTACAACGGAATGTGAATTTTTTCCCTAGGCCATTCTGGTTAAGCGTTTGGACCAGCAGAATTGCGAAAAATTTTTTGCCTTCTCAACCATTTCTTGGCTTCAAACTCCCATATCTCGCGAACGGATTGACCTAACCCAAAAATTCCAATTGCATCTGAAAGTAGAACCTCGTCCGATTACAGCGGTATGTGTATTTTTTCCCTAGGCCATTCTGGTTAAGCGTTTGGAGCAGCGGAATTGCGAAAAATTTTTTGCCTTCTCAACCATTTCTTGGCTTCAAACTCCCATATCTCGCGAACGGATTGACCTAACCCGAAAATTCCAATTGCATCTGAAAGTACAACCTCGCCCGATTACAGCGGTATGTGTATTTTTTCCCTTGGCCTTTCTGGTTAAGCGTTTGGAGCAGCAGAATTGCGAAAAATTTTTTGCCTTCTCAACCATTTCTTGGCTTCAAACTCCCATATCTCGCGAACGGATTGACCTAACCCAAAAATTCCTGTAGCGTCTGGAAGTAGAGACTCGCCCGATTACAACGGTATGTGTATTTTTTCCCTAGGCCATTCTGGTTAAGCGTTTGGAGCAGCAGAATTGCGAAAAATTTTTTGCCTTCTCAACCATTTCTTGGCTTCAAACTCCCATATCTCGTGAACGGTATGACCTAACCCAAAAGTTCCTATTGCATCTGAAAGCAGAAACTCGCCCGAGAACAACGGTATGTGTATTTTTTCCGTAGGCCATTCTGGTTAAGCGTTTGGAGCAGCAGAATTGCGAAAAATTTGTTGCCTTCTCAACCATTTCTTGGCTTCAAACTCCCATATCTCGCGAACGGATTGACCTAACCCAAAAATTCCTATTGCATCTGAAAGTCGAAACTCGCCCGATTACAACGGTATCTGTATTTTTTCCCTAGGCCATTCTCTTTAAGCGTTTGGAGCAGCAGAATTGCGAAAAATTTTTTGCCTTCTCAACCATTTCTTGGCTTCAAACTCCCATATCTCGCGAACGGATTGACCTAACCCAAAAATTCCTATTGCATCTGAAAGTAGAAGCTCGCCCGATTACAACGGAATGTGAATTTTTTCCCTAGGCCATTCTGGTTAAGCGTTTGGACCAGCAGAATTGCGAAAAATTTTTTGCCTTCTCAACCATTTCTTGGCTTCAAACTCCCATATCTCGCGAACGGATTGACCTAACCCAAAAATTCCTGTAGCGTCTGGAAGTAGAGACTCGCCCGATTACAACGGTATGTGTATTTTTTCCCTAGGCCATTCTGGTTAAGCGTTTGGAGCAGCAGAATTGCGAAAAATTTTTTGCCTTCTCAACCATTTCTTGGCTTCAAACTCCCATATCTCGCGAACGGTATGACCTAACCCAAAAATTCCTATTGCATCTGAAAGCAGAAACTCGCCCGAGAACAACGGTATGTGTATTTTTTCCGTAGGCCATTCTGGTTAAGCGTTTGGAGCAGCAGAATTGCGAAAAATTTGTTGCCTTCTCAACCATTTCTTGGCTTCAAACTCCCATATCTCGCGAACGGATTGACCTAACCCAAAAATTCCTATTGCATCTTAAAGTCGAAACTCGCCCGATTACAACGGTATCTGTATTTTTTCCCTAGGCCATTCTCTTTAAGCGTTTGGAGCAGCAGAATTGCGAAAAATTTTTTGCCTTCTCAACCATTTCTTGGCTTCAAACTCCCATATCTCGCGAACGGATTGACCTAACCCAAAAATTCCTATTGCATCTGAAAGTAGAAGTTCGCCCGATTACAACGGAATGTGAATTTTTTCCCTAGGCCATTCTGGTTAAGCGTTTGGACCAGCAGAATTGCGAAAAATTTTTTGCCTTCTCAACCATTTCTTGGCTTCAAACTCCCATATCTCGCGAACGGATTGACCTAACCCAAAAATTCCAATTGCATCTGAAAGTAGAACCTCGTCCGATTACAGCGGTATGTGTATTTTTTCCCTAGGCCTTTCTGGTTAAGCGTTTGGAGCAGCAGAATTGCGAAAAATTTTTTGCCTTCTCAACCATTTCTTGGATTCAAACTCCCATATCTCGCGAACGGATTGACCTAACCCAAAAATTCCTGTAGCGTCTGGAAGTAGAGACTCGCCCGATTACAACGGTATGTGTATTTTTTCCCTAGGCCATTCTGGTTAAGCGTTTGGAGCAGCAGAATTGCGAAAAATTTTTTGCCTTCTCAACCATTTCTTGGCTTCAAACTCCAATATCTCGCGAACGGATTGACCTAACACAAAAATTCCTATTGCATCTGAAAGTAGAAACTCGACCGATTACAACGGTATGTGTATTTTTTCCCTAGGCCATTCTGGTTAAGCGTTTGGAGCAGCAGAATTGCGATAAATTTTTTGCATTCTCAACCATTTCTTGGCTTCAAACTCCCATATCTCGCGAACGGATTGACCTAACCCAAAAATTCCTATTGCATCTGAAAGTCGAAACTCGCCCGATTACAACGGTATGTGTACTTTTTCCCTAGGCCATTCTGGTTAAGCGTTTGGAGCAGCAGAAGTGCGAAAGATTTGTTGTCTTCTCAACCATTTCTTAGCTTCAAACTCCCATATCTCGCGAACGGATTGACCTAACCCAAAAATTCCTGTTGCATCTGAAAGTAGAAACTCGCCCGATTACAAAGGTATCTGTATTTTTTCCCTAGGCCATTCTGGTTAAGCGTTTGGAGCAGCAGAAGTGCGAAAGATTTGTTGTCTTCTCAACCATTTCTTAGCTTCAAACTCCCATATCTCGCGAACGGATTGACCTAACCCAAAAATTCCTGTTGCATCTGAAAGTAGAAACTCGCCCGATTACAACGGTATCTGTATTTTTTCCCTAGGCCATTCTGGTTAAGCGTTTGGAGCAGCAGAAGTGCGAAAGATTTGTTGTCTTCTCAACCATTTCTTAGCTTCAAACTCCCATATCTGGCGAACGGATTGACCTAACCCAAAAATTCCTGTTGCATCTGAAAGTAGAAACTCGCCCGATTACAACGGTATCTGTATTTTTTCCCTAGGCCATTCTGTTTAAGCGTTTGGAGCAGCAGAATTGCGAAAAATTTTTTTGCCTTCTCAACCATTTCTTGGCTTCAAACTCCCATATCTCGCGAACGGATTGACCTAACCCAAAAATTCCTATTGCATCTGAAAGTAGAAACTCGCCCGATTACAACGGTATGTGTATTTTTTCCCTAGGCCATTCTGGTTAAGCGTTTGGAGCAGCAGAATTGCGAAAAATTTCTTGCCTTCTCAACCATTTCTTGGCTTCAAACTCCCATATCTCGCGAACGGATTGACCTAACCCAAAAATTCCTATTGCATCTGAGAGTAGAAACTCGCCCGATTACAACGGTATGTGAATTTTTTCCCTAGGCCATTCTGGTTAAGCGTTTGGAGCAGCAGAATTGCGTAAAATTTTTTGCCTTCTCAACCATTTCTTGGCTTCAAACTCCCATATCTCGCGAACGGATTGACCTAATCCAAAAATTCCTGTAGCGTCTGGAAGTAGAGACTCGCCCGATTACAACGGTATGTGTATTTTTTCCCTAGGCCATTCTGGTTAAGCGTTTGGAGCAGCAGAACTGCGAAAAATTTTTTGCATTCTCAACCATTTCTTGGCTTCAAACTCCCATATCTCGCGAACGGATTGACCTAACCCAAAAATTCCAATTGCATCTGAAAGTAGAAACTCGCCCGATTACAACGGTATCTGTATTTTTTCCCTAGGCCAATCTGGTTAAGCGTTTGGAGCAGCAGAATTGCGAAAAATTTTTTGCCTTCTCAACCATTTCTTGGCTTCAAACTCCCATATCTCTCGAACGGATTGACCTAACCCAAAAATTCCTATTGCATCTGAAAGTCGAAACTCGCCCGATTACAACGGTATGTGTATTTTTTCCCTAGGCCATTCTGGTTAAGCGTTTGGAGCAGCAGAAGTGCGAAAGATTTGTTGTCTTCTCAACCATTTCTTAACTTCAAACTCCCATATCTCGCGAACGGATTGACCTAACACAAAAATTCCTATTGCATCTGAAAGTAGAAACTCGCCCGATTACAACGGTATTTGTATTTTTTCCCTAGGCCATTCTGGTTAAGCGTTTGGAGCAGCAGAATTGCGAAAAATTTTTTGCCTTCTCAACCATTTCTTGGCTTCAAACTCCCATATCTCGCGAACGGATTGACCTAACCCAAAAATTCCTATTGCATCTGAAAGTCGAAACTCGCCCGATTACAACGGTATGTGTACTTTTTCCCTAGGCCATTCTGGTTAAGCGTTTGGAGCAGCAGAAGTGCGAAAGATTTGTTGTCTTCTCAACCATTTCTTAGCTTCAAACTCCCATATCTCGCGAACGGATTGACCTAACCCAAAAATTCCTGTTGCATCTGAAAGTAGAAACTCGCCCGATTACAACGGTATCTGTATTTTTTCCCTAGGCCATTCTGTTTAAGCGTTTGGAGCAGCAGAATTGCGAAAAATTTTTTGCCTTCTCAACCATTTCTTGGCTTCAAACTCCCATATCTCGCGAACGGATTGACCTAACCCAAAAATTCCTATTGCATCTGAAAGTAGAAACTCGCCCGATTACAAGGGTATGTGCATTTTTTCCCTAGGCCATTCTGGTTAAGCGTTTGGAGCAGCAGAATTGCGAAAAATTTGTTGCCTTCTCAACCATTTCTTGGCTTCAAACTCCCATATCTCGCGAACGGATTGACCTAACCCAAAAATTCCTATTGCATCTGAAAGTCGAAACTCGCCCGATTACAACGGTATGTGTACTTTTTCCCTAGGCCATTCTGGTTAAGCGTTTGGAGCAGCAGAAGTGCGAAAGATTTGTTGTCTTCTCAACCATTTCTTAGCTTCAAACTCCCATATCTCGCGAACGGATTGACCTAACCCAAAAATTCCTGTTGCATCTGAAAGTAGAAACTCGCCCGATTACAACGGTATCTGTATTTTTTCCCTAGGCCATTCTGTTTAAGCGTTTGGAGCAGCAGAATTGCGAAAAATTTTTTGCCTTCTCAACCATTTCTTGGCTTCAAACTCCCATCTCTCGCGAACGGATTGACCTAACCCAAAAATTCCTATTGCATCTGAAAGTCGAAACTCGCCCGATTACAACGGTATGTGTATTTTTTCCCTAGGCCATACTGGTTAAGCGTTTGGAGCAGCAGAATTGCGAAAAATTTCTTGCATTCTCAACCATTTCTTGGCTTCAAACTCCCATATTTCGCGAACGGATTGACCTAACCCAAAAATTCCTATTGCATCTGAACGTAGAAACTCGCCCGATTACAACGGTATGTGTATTTTTTCCCTAGGCCATTCTGGTTAAGCGTTTGGAGCAGCAGAATTGCGAAAAATTTGTTGCCTTCTCAACCATTTCTTGGCTTCAAACTCCCATATCTCGCGAACGGATTGACCTAACCCAAAAATTCCTATTGCATCTTAAAGTCGAAACTCGCCCGATTACAACGGTATCTGTATTTTTTCCCTAGGCCATTCTCTTTAAGCGTTTGGAGCAGCAGAATTGCGAAAAATTTTTTGCCTTCTCAACCATTTCTTGGCTTCAAACTCCCATATCTCGCGAACGGATTGACCTAACCCAAAAATTCCTATTGCATCTGAAAGTAGAAGTTCGCCCGATTACAACGGAATGTGAATTTTTTCCCTAGGCCATTCTGGTTAAGCGTTTGGACCAGCAGAATTGCGAAAAATTTTTTGCCTTCTCAACCATTTCTTGGCTTCAAACTCCCATATCTCGCGAACGGATTGACCTAACCCAAAAATTCCAATTGCATCTGAAAGTAGAACCTCGTCCGATTACAGCGGTATGTGTATTTTTTCCCTAGGCCTTTCTGGTTAAGCGTTTGGAGCAGCAGAATTGCGAAAAATTTTTTGCCTTCTCAACCATTTCTTGGATTCAAACTCCCATATCTCGCGAACGGATTGACCTAACCCAAAAATTCCTGTAGCGTCTGGAAGTAGAGACTCGCCCGATTACAACGGTATGTGTATTTTTTCCCTAGGCCATTCTGGTTAAGCGTTTGGAGCAGCAGAATTGCGAAAAATTTTTTGCCTTCTCAACCATTTCTTGGCTTCAAACTCCAATATCTCGCGAACGGATTGACCTAACACAAAAATTCCTATTGCATCTGAAAGTAGAAACTTGACCGATTACAACGGTATGTGTATTTTTTCCCTAGGCCATTCTGGTTAAGCGTTTGGAGCAGCAGAATTGCGATAAATTTTTTGCATTCTCAACCATTTCTTGGCTTCAAACTCCCATATCTCGCGAACGGATTGACCTAACCCAAAAATTCCTATTGCATCTGAAAGTCGAAACTCGCCCGATTACAACGGTATGTGTACTTTTTCCCTAGGCCATTCTGGTTAAGCGTTTGGAGCAGCAGAAGTGCGAAAGATTTGTTGTCTTCTCAACCATTTCTTAGCTTCAAACTCCCATATCTCGCGAACGGATTGACCTAACCCAAAAATTCCTGTTGCATCTGAAAGTAGAAACTCGCCCGATTACAAAGGTATCTGTATTTTTTCCCTAGGCCATTCTGGTTAAGCGTTTGGAGCAGCAGAAGTGCGAAAGATTTGTTGTCTTCTCAACCATTTCTTAGCTTCAAACTCCCATATCTCGCGAACGGATTGACCTAACCCAAAAATTCCTGTTGCATCTGAAAGTAGAAACTCGCCCGATTACAACGGTATCTGTATTTTTTCCCTAGGCCATTCTGGTTAAGCGTTTGGAGCAGCAGAAGTGCGAAAGATTTGTTGTCTTCTCAACCATTTCTTAGCTTCAAACTCCCATATCTGGCGAACGGATTGACCTAACCCAAAAATTCCTGTTGCATCTGAAAGTAGAAACTCGCCCGATTACAACGGTATCTGTATTTTTTCCCTAGGC
This sequence comes from Ptiloglossa arizonensis, assembly GCF_051014685.1. Taxonomy (NCBI): domain Eukaryota; kingdom Metazoa; phylum Arthropoda; class Insecta; order Hymenoptera; family Colletidae; genus Ptiloglossa; species Ptiloglossa arizonensis. The sequence goes on along the minus strand of NW_027479214.1, from coordinate 31,933 downwards.
CATTCTGTTTAAGCGTTTGGAGCAGCAGAATTGCGAAAAATTTTTTTGCCTTCTCAACCATTTCTTGGCTTCAAACTCCCATATCTCGCGAACGGATTGACCTAACCCAAAAATTCCTATTGCATCTGAAAGTAGAAACTCGCCCGATTACAACGGTATGTGTATTTTTTCCCTAGGCCATTCTGGTTAAGCGTTTGGAGCAGCAGAATTGCGAAAAATTTCTTGCCTTCTCAACCATTTCTTGGCTTCAAACTCCCATATCTCGCGAACGGATTGACCTAACCCAAAAATTCCTATTGCATCTGAGAGTAGAAACTCGCCCGATTACAACGGTATGTGAATTTTTTCCCTAGGCCATTCTGGTTAAGCGTTTGGAGCAGCAGAATTGCGTAAAATTTTTTGCCTTCTCAACCATTTCTTGGCTTCAAACTCCCATATCTCGCGAACGGATTGACCTAATCCAAAAATTCCTGTAGCGTCTGGAAGTAGAGACTCGCCCGATTACAACGGTATGTGTATTTTTTCCCTAGGCCATTCTGGTTAAGCGTTTGGAGCAGCAGAATTGCGAAAAATTTTTTGCCTTCTCAACCATTTCTTGGCTTCAAACTCCCATATCTCGCGAACGGATTGACCTAACCCAAAAATTCCTATTGTATCTGAAAGTAGAAACTCGCCCGATTACAACGGTATGTGTATTTTTTCCCTAGGCCATACTGGTTAAGCGTTTGGAGCAGCAGAATTGCGAAAAATGTCTTGCATTCTCAACCATTTCTTGGCTTCAAACTCCCATATTTCGCGAACGGATTGACCTAACCCAAAAATTCCTATTGCATCTGAACGTAGAAACTCGCCCGATTACAACGGTATGTGTATTTTTTCCCTAGGCCATTCTGGTTAAGCGTTTGGAGCAGCAGAACTGCGAAAAATTTTTTGCATTCTCAACCATTTCTTGGCTTCAAACTCCCATATCTCGCGAACGGATTGACCTAACCCAAAAATTCCAATTGCATCTGAAAGTAGAAACTCGCCCGATTACAACGGTATCTGTATTTTTTCCCTAGGCCAATCTGGTTAAGCGTTTGGAGCAGCAGAATTGCGAAAAATTTTTTGCCTTCTCAACCATTTCTTGGCTTCAAACTCCCATATCTCTCGAACGGATTGACCTAACCCAAAAATTCCTATTGCATCTGAAAGTCGAAACTCGCCCGATTACAACGGTATGTGTATTTTTTCCCTAGGCCATTCTGGTTAAGCGTTTGGAGCAGCAGAAGTGCGAAAGATTTGTTGTCTTCTCAACCATTTCTTAACTTCAAACTCCCATATCTCGCGAACGGATTGACCTAACACAAAAATTCCTATTGCATCTGAAAGTAGAAACTCGCCCGATTACAACGGTATTTGTATTTTTTCCCTAGGCCATTCTGGTTAAGCGTTTGGAGCAGCAGAATTGCGAAAAATTTTTTGCCTTCTCAACCATTTCTTGGCTTCAAACTCCCATATCTCGCGAACGGATTGACCTAACCCAAAAATTCCTATTGCATCTGAAAGTCGAAACTCGCCCGATTACAACGGTATGTGTACTTTTTCCCTAGGCCATTCTGGTTAAGCGTTTGGAGCAGCAGAAGTGCGAAAGATTTGTTGTCTTCTCAACCATTTCTTAGCTTCAAACTCCCATATCTCGCGAACGGATTGACCTAACCCAAAAATTCCTGTTGCATCTGAAAGTAGAAACTCGCCCGATTACAACGGTATCTGTATTTTTTCCCTAGGCCATTCTGTTTAAGCGTTTGGAGCAGCAGAATTGCGAAAAATTTTTTGCCTTCTCAACCATTTCTTGGCTTCAAACTCCCATATCTCGCGAACGGATTGACCTAACCCAAAAATTCCTATTGCATCTGAAAGTAGAAACTCGCCCGATTACAAGGGTATGTGCATTTTTTCCCTAGGCCATTCTGGTTAAGCGTTTGGAGCAGCAGAATTGCGAAAAATTTGTTGCCTTCTCAACCATTTCTTGGCTTCAAACTCCCATATCTCGCGAACGGATTGACCTAACCCAAAAATTCCTATTGCATCTGAAAGTCGAAACTCGCCCGATTACAACGGTATGTGTACTTTTTCCCTAGGCCATTCTGGTTAAGCGTTTGGAGCAGCAGAAGTGCGAAAGATTTGTTGTCTTCTCAACCATTTCTTAGCTTCAAACTCCCATATCTCGCGAACGGATTGACCTAACCCAAAAATTCCTGTTGCATCTGAAAGTAGAAACTCGCCCGATTACAACGGTATCTGTATTTTTTCCCTAGGCCATTCTGTTTAAGCGTTTGGAGCAGCAGAATTGCGAAAAATTTTTTGCCTTCTCAACCATTTCTTGGCTTCAAACTCCCATCTCTCGCGAACGGATTGACCTAACCCAAAAATTCCTATTGCATCTGAAAGTCGAAACTCGCCCGATTACAACGGTATGTGTATTTTTTCCCTAGGCCATACTGGTTAAGCGTTTGGAGCAGCAGAATTGCGAAAAATTTCTTGCATTCTCAACCATTTCTTGGCTTCAAACTCCCATATTTCGCGAACGGATTGACCTAACCCAAAAATTCCTATTGCATCTGAACGTAGAAACTCGCCCGATTACAACGGTATGTGTATTTTTTCCCTAGGCCATTCTGGTTAAGCGTTTGGAGCAGCAGAATTGCGAAAAATTTTTTGCATTCTCAACCATTTCTTGGCTTCAAACTCCCATATCTCGCGAACGGATTGACCTAACCCAAAAATTCCAATTGCATCTGAAAGTAGAAACTCGCCCGATTACAACGGTATCTGTATTTTTTCCCTAGGCCAATCTGGTTAAGCGTTTGGAGCAGCAGAATTGCGAAAAATTTTTTGCCTTCTCAACCATTTCTTGGCTTCAAACTCCCATATCTCTCGAACGGATTGACCTAACCCAAAAATTCCTATTGCATCTGAAAGTCGAAACTCGCCCGATTACAACGGTATGTGTATTTTTTCCCTAGGCCATTCTGGTTAAGCGTTTGGAGCAGCAGAAGTGCGAAAGATTTGTTGTCTTCTCGACCATTTCTTAGCTTCAAACTCCCATATCTCGCAAACGTATTGACCTAACCCAAAAATTCCTATTGCATCTGAAAGTAGAAACTCGCCCGATTACAACGGTATTTGTATTTTTTCCCTAGGCCATTCTGGTTAAGCGTTTGGAGCAGCAGAATTGCGAAAAATTTGTTGCCTTCTCAACCATTTCTTGGCTTCAAACTCCCATCTCTCGCGAACGGATTGACCTAACCCAAAAATTCCTATTGCATCTGAAAGTCGAAACTCGCCCGATTACAACGGGATGTGTATTTTTTCCCTAGGCCATTCTGGTTAAGCGTTTGGAGCAGCAGAAGTGCGAAAGATTTGTTGTCTTCTCAACCATTTCTTAGCTTCAAACTCCCATATCTCGCGAACGGATTGACCTAACCCAAAAATTCCTGTTGCATCTGAAAGTAGAAACTCGCCCGATTACAACGGTATCTGTATTTTTTCCTTAGGCCATTCTGTTTAAGCGTTTGGAGCAGCAGAATTGCGAAAAATTTTTTGCCTTCTCAACCATTTCTTGGCTTCAAACTCCCATATCTCGCGAACGGATTGACCTAACCCAAAAATTCCTATTGCATCTGAAAGTAGAAACTCGCCCGATTACAACGGTATGTGTATTTTTTCCCTAGGCCATACTGGTTAAGCGTTTGGAGCAGCAGAATTGCGAAAAATTTCTTGCCTTCTCAACCATTTCTTGGCTTCAAACTCCCATATCTCGCGAACGGATTGACCTAACCCAAAAATTCCTATTGCATCTGAAGGTAGAAACTCGCCCGATTACAAAGGTATGTGCATTTTTTCCCTAGGCCATTCTGGTTAAGCGTTTGGAGCAGCAGAATTGCGAAAAATTTGTTGCCTTCTCAACCATTTCTTGGCTTCAAACTCCCATATCTCGCGAACGGATTGACCTAACCCAAAAATTCCTATTGCATCTGAAAGTCGAAACTCGCCCGATTACAGCGGTATGTGTATTTTTTCCCTAGGCCATTCTGGTTAAGCGTTTGGAGCAGCAGAAGTGCGAAAGATTTGTCTTCTCAACCATTTCTTAGCTTCAAACTCCCATATCTCGCGAACGGATTGACCTAACCCAAAAATTCCTGTTGCATCTGAAAGTAGAAACTCGCCCGATTACAACGGTATCTGTATTTTTTCCATAGACCATTCTGTTTAAGCGTTTGGAGCAGTAGAATTGCGAAAAATTTTTTGCCTTCTCAACCATTTCTTGGCTTCAAACTCCCATATCTCGCGAACGGAATGACCTAGCCCAAAAATTCCTATTGCATCTGAAAGTAGAAACTCGCCCGATTACAACGGTATGTGTATTTTTTCCCTAGGCCATTCTGGTTAAGCGTTTGGAGCAGCAGAATTGCGAAAAATTTCTTGCCTTCTCAACCATTTCTTGGCTTCAAACTCCCATATCTCGCGAACGGATTGACCTAACCCAAAAATTCCTGTTGCATCTGAAAGTAGAAACTCGCCCGATTACAACGGTATCTGTATTTTTTCCCTAGGCCATACTGGTTAAGCGTTTGGAGCAGCAGAATTGCGAAAAATTTCTTGCATTCTCAACCATTTCTTGGCTTCAAACTCCCATATCTCGCGAACGGATTGACCTAACCCAAAAATTCCTATTGCATCTGAAAGTAGAAACTCGCCCGATTACAAAGGTATGTGCATTTTTTCCCTAGGCCATTCTGGTTAAGCGTTTGGAGCAGCAGAATTGCGAAAAATTTGTTGCATTCTCAACCATTTCTTGGCTTCAAACTCCCATATTTCGCGAACGGATTGACCTAACCCAAAAATTCCTATTGCATCTGAACGTAGAAACTCGCCCGATTACAACGGTATGTGTATTTTTTCCCTAGGCCATTCTGGTTAAGCGTTTGGAGCAGCAGAATTGCGAAAAATTTTTTGCATTCTCAACCATTTCTTGGCTTCAAACTCCCATATCTCGCGAACGGATTGACCTAACCCAAAAATTCCAATTGCATCTGAAAGTAGAAACTCGCCCGATTACAACGGTATCTGTATTTTTTCCCTAGGCCAATCTGGTTAAGCGTTTGGAGCAGCAGAATTGCGAAAAATTTTTTGCCTTCTCAACCATTTCTTGGCTTCAAACTCCCATATCTCTCGAACGGATTGACCTAACCCAAAAATTCCTATTGCATCTGAAAGTCGAAACTCGCCCGATTACAACGGTATGTGTATTTTTTCCCTAGGCCATTCTGGTTAAGCGTTTGGAGCAGCAGAAGTGCGAAAGATTTGTTGTCTTCTCAACCATTTCTTAGCTTCAAACTCCCATATCTCGCGAACGGATTGACCTAACCCAAAAATTCCTATTGCATCTGAAAGTAGAAACTCGCCCGCTTACAACGGTATTTGTATTTTTTCCCTAGGCCATTCTGGTTAAGCGTTTGGAGCAGCAGAAGTGCGAAAGATTTGTTGTCTTCTCAACCATTTCTTAGCTTCAAACTCCCATATCTCGCGAACGGATTGACCTAACCCAAAAATTCCTGTTGCATCTGAAAGTAGAAACTCGCCCGATTACAACGGTATCTGTATTTTTTCCTTAGGCCATTCTGTTTAAGCGTTTGGAGCAGCAGAATTGCGAAAAATTTTTTGCCTTCTCAACCATTTCTTGGCTTCAAACTACCATATCTCGCGAACGGATTGACCTAACCCAAAAATTCCTATTGCATCTGAAAGTCGAAACTCGCCCGATTACAACGGTATGTGTACTTTTTCCCTAGGCCATTCTGGTTAAGCGTTTGGAGCAGCAGAAGTGCGAAAGATTTGTTGTCTTCTCAACCATTTCTTAGCTTCAAACTCCCATATCTCACGAACGGATTGACCTAACCCAAAAATTCCTGTTGCATCTGAAAGTAGAAACTCGCCCGATTACAACGGCATCTGTATTTTTTCCCTAGGCCATTCTGTTTAAGCGTTTGGAGCAGCAGAATTGCGAAAAATTTTTTGCCTTCTCAACCATTTCTTGGCTTCAAACTCCCATATCTCGCGAACGGATTGACCTAACCCAAAAATTCCTATTGCATCTGAAGGTAGAAACTCGCCCGATTACAAAGGTATGTGCATTTTTTCCCTAGGCCATTCTGGTTAAGCGTTTGGAGCAGCAGAATTGCGAAAAATTTTTTGCCTTCTCAACCATTTCTTGGCTTCAAACTCCCATATCTCGCGAACGGATTGACCTAACCCAAAAATTCCTATTGCATCTGAAAGTCGAAACTCGCCCGATTACAACGGTATGTGTACTTTTTCCCTAGGCCATTCTGGTTAAGCGTTTGGAGCAGCAGAAGTGCGAAAGATTTGTTGTCTTCTCAACCATTTCTTAGCTTCAAACTCCCATATCTCGCGAACGGATTGACCTAACCCAAAAATTCCTGTTGCATCTGAAAGTAGAAACTCGCCCGATTACAACGGTATCTGTATTTTTTCCATAGACCATTCTGTTTAAGCGTTTGGAGCAGTAGAATTGCGAAAAATTTTTTGCCTTCTCAACCATTTCTTGGCTTCAAACTCCCATATCTCGCGAACGGATTGACCTAACCCAAAAATTCCTATTGCATCTGAAAGTAGAAACTAGCCCGATTACAACGGTATGTGTATTTTTTCCCTAGGCCATTCTGGTTAAGCGTTTGGAGCAGCAGAATTGCGAAAAATTTCTTGCCTTCTCAACCATTTCTTGGCTTCAAACTCCCATATCTCGCGAACGGATTGACCTAACCCAAAAATTCCTGTTGCATCTGAAAGTAGAAACTCGCCCGATTACAACGGTATCTGTATTTTTTCCCTAGGCCATACTGGTTAAGCGTTTGGAGCAGCAGAATTGCGAAAAATTTCTTGCATTCTCAACCATTTCTTGGCTTCAAACTCCCATATCTCGCGAACGGATTGACCTAACCCAAAAATTCCTATTGCATCTGAAAGTAGAAACTCGCCCGATTACAAAGGTATGTGCATTTTTTCCCTAGGCCATTCTGGTTAAGCGTTTGGAGCAGCAGAATTGCGAAAAATTTGTTGCCTTCTCAACCATTTCTTGGCTTCAAACTCCCATCTCTCGCGAACGGATTGACCTAACCCAAAAATTCCTATTGCATCTGAAAGTCGAAACTCGCCCGATTACAACGGTATGTGTATTTTTTCCCTAGGCCATACTGGTTAAGCGTTTGGAGCAGCAGAATTGCGAAAAATTTCTTGCATTCTCAACCATTTCTTGGCTTCAAACTCCCATATTTCGCGAACGGATTGACCTAACCCAAAAATTCCTATTGCATCTGAACGTAGAAACTCGCCCGATTACAACGGTATGTGTATTTTTTCCCTAGGCCATACTGGTTAAGCGTTTGGAGCAGCAGAATTGCGAAAAATTTCTTGCATTCTCAACCATTTCTTGGCTTCAAACTCCCATATTTCGCGAACGGATTGACCTAACCCAAAAATTCCTATTGCATCTGAACGTAGAAACTCGCCCGATTACAACGGTATGTGTATTTTTTCCCTAGGCCATTCTGGTTAAGCGTTTGGAGCAGCAGAATTGCGAAAAATTTTTTGCATTCTCAACCATTTCTTGGCTTCAAACTCCCATATCTCGCGAACGGATTGACCTAACCCAAAAATTCCAATTGCATCTGAAAGTAGAAACTCGCCCGATTACAACGGTATCTGTATTTTTTCCCTAGGCCAATCTGGTTAAGCGTTTGGAGCAGCAGAATTGCGAAAAATTTTTTGCCTTCTCAACCATTTCTTGGCTTCAAACTCCCATATCTCTCGAACGGATTGACCTAACCCAAAAATTCCTATTGCATCTGAAAGTCGAAACTCGCCCGATTACAACGGTATGTGTATTTTTTCCCTAGGCCATTCTGGTTAAGCGTTTGGAGCAGCAGAAGTGCGAAAGATTTGTTGTCTTCTCAACCATTTCTTAGCTTCAAACTCCTATATCTCGCGAACGGATTGACCTAACCCAAAAATTCCTATTGCATCTGAAAGTAGAAACTCGCCCGATTACAACGGTATTTGTATTTTTTCCCTAGGCCATTCTGGTTAAGCGTTTGGAGCAGCAGAAGTGCGAAAGATTTGTTGTCTTCTCAACCATTTCTTAGCTTCAAACTCCCATATCTCGCGAACGGATTGACCTAACCCAAAAATTCCTGTTGCATCTGAAAGTAGAAACTCGCCCGATTACAACGGTATCTGTATTTTTTCCTTAGGCCATTCTGTTTAAGCGTTTGGAGCAGCAGAATTGCGAAAAATTTCTTGCCTTCTCAACCATTTCTTGGCTTCAAACTCCCATATCTCGCGAACGGATTGACCTAACCCAAAAATTCCTGTTGCATCTGAAAGTAGAAACTCGCCCGATTACAACGGTATCTGTATTTTTTCCCTAGGCCATACTGGTTAAGCGTTTGGAGCAGCAGAATTGCGAAAAATTTCTTGCATTCTCAACCATTTCTTGGCTTCAAACTCCCATATCTCGCGAACGGATTGACCTAACCCAAAAATTCCTATTGCATCTGAAAGTAGAAACTCGCCCGATTACAAAGGTATGTGCATTTTTTCCCTAGGCCATTCTGGTTAAGCGTTTGGAGCAGCAGAATTGCGAAAAATTTGTTGCCTTCTCAACCATTTCTTGGCTTCAAACTCCCATCTCTCGCGAACGGATTGACCTAACCCAAAAATTCCTATTGCATCTGAAAGTCGAAACTCGCCCGATTACAACGGTATGTGTATTTTTTCCCTAGGCCATACTGGTTAAGCGTTTGGAGCAGCAGAATTGCGAAAAATTTCTTGCATTCTCAACCATTTCTTGGCTTCAAACTCCCATATTTCGCGAACGGATTGACCTAACCCAAAAATTCCTATTGCATCTGAACGTAGAAACTCGCCCGATTACAACGGTATGTGTATTTTTTCCCTAGGCCATACTGGTTAAGCGTTTGGAGCAGCAGAATTGCGAAAAATTTCTTGCATTCTCAACCATTTCTTGGCTTCAAACTCCCATATTTCGCGAACGGATTGACCTAACCCAAAAATTCCTATTGCATCTGAACGTAGAAACTCGCCCGATTACAACGGTATGTGTATTTTTTCCCTAGGCCATTCTGGTTAAGCGTTTGGAGCAGCAGAAGTGCGAAAGATTTGTTGTCTTCTCAACCATTTCTTAGCTTCAAACTCCCATATCTCGCGAACGGATTGACCTAACCCAAAAATTCCTATTGCATCTGAAAGTAGAAACTCGCCCGATTACAACGGTATTTGTATTTTTTCCCTAGGCCATTCTGGTTAAGCGTTTGGAGCAGCAGAAGTGCGAAAGATTTGTTGTCTTCTCAACCATTTCTTAGCTTCAAACTCCCATATCTCGCGAACGGATTGACCTAACCCAAAAATTCCTGTTGCATCTGAAAGTAGAAACTCGCCCGATTACAACGGTATCTGTATTTTTTCCTTAGGCCATTCTGTTTAAGCGTTTGGAGCAGCAGAATTGCGAAAAATTTTTTGCCTTCTCAACCATTTCTTGGCTTCAAACTACCATATCTCGCGAACGGATTGACCTAACCCAAAAATTCCTATTGCATCTGAAAGTCGAAACTCGCCCGATTACAACGGTATGTGTACTTTTTCCCTAGGCCATTCTGGTTAAGCGTTTGGAGCAGCAGAAGTGCGAAAGATTTGTTGTCTTCTCAACCATTTCTTAGCTTCAAACTCCCATATCTCACGAACGGATTGACCTAACCCAAAAATTCCTGTTGCATCTGAAAGTAGAAACTCGCCCGATTACAACGGCATCTGTATTTTTTCCCTAGGCCATTCTGTTTAAGCGTTTGGAGCAGCAGAATTGCGAAAAATTTTTTGCCTTCTCAACCATTTCTTGGCTTCAAACTCCCATATCTCGCGAACGGATTGACCTAACCCAAAAATTCCTATTGCATCTGAAGGTAGAAACTCGCCCGATTACAAAGGTATGTGCATTTTTTCCCTAGGCCATTCTGGTTAAGCGTTTGGAGCAGCAGAATTGCGAAAAATTTGTTGCCTTCTCAACCATTTCTTGGCTTCAAACTCCCATATCTCGCGAACGGATTGACCTAACCCAAAAATTCCTATTGCATCTGAAAGGCGAAACTCGCCCGATTACAGCGGTATGTGTATTTTTTCCCTAGGCCATTCTGGTTAAGCGTTTGGAGCAGCAGAAGTGCGAAAGATTTGTCTTCTCAACCATTTCTTAGCTTCAAACTCCCATATCTCGCGAACGGATTGACCTAACCCAAAAATTCCTGTTGCATCTGAAAGTAGAAACTCGCCCGATTACAACGGTATCTGTATTTTTTCCATAGACCATTCTGTTTAAGCGTTTGGAGCAGTAGAATTGCGAAAAATTTTTTGCCTTCTCAACCATTTCTTGGCTTCAAACTCCCATATCTCGCGAACGGATTGACCTAACCCAAAAATTCCTATTGCATCTGAAAGTAGAAACTAGCCCGATTACAACGGTATGTGTATTTTTTCCCTAGGCCATTCTGGTTAAGCGTTTGGAGCAGCAGAATTGCGAAAAATTTCTTGCCTTCTCAACCATTTCTTGGCTTCAAACTCCCATATCTCGCGAACGGATTGACCTAACCCAAAAATTCCTGTTGCATCTGAAAGTAGAAACTCGCCCGATTACAACGGTATCTGTATTTTTTCCCTAGGCCATACTGGTTAAGCGTTTGGAGCAGCAGAATTGCGAAAAATTTCTTGCATTCTCAACCATTTCTTGGCTTCAAACTCCCATATCTCGCGAACGGATTGACCTAACCCAAAAATTCCTATTGCATCTGAAAGTAGAAACTCGCCCGATTACAAAGGTATGTGCATTTTTTCCCTAGGCCATTCTGGTTAAGCGTTTGGAGCAGCAGAATTGCGAAAAATTTGTTGCCTTCTCAACCATTTCTTGGCTTCAAACTCCCATCTCTCGCGAACGGATTGACCTAACCCAAAAATTCCTATTGCATCTGAAAGTCGAAACTCGCCCGATTACAACGGTATGTGTATTTTTTCCCTAGGCCATTCTGGTTAAGCGTTTGGAGCAGCAGAATTGCGAAAAATTTCTTGCATTCTCAACCATTTCTTGGCTTCAAACTCCCATATTTCGCGAACGGATTGACCTAACCCAAAAATTCCTATTGCATCTGAACGTAGAAACTCGCCCGATTACAACGGTATGTGTATTTTTTCCCTAGGCCATACTGGTTAAGCGTTTGGAGCAGCAGAATTGCGAAAAATTTCTTGCATTCTCAACCATTTCTTGGCTTCAAACTCCCATATCTCGCGAACGGATTGACCTAACCCAAAAATTCCTATTGCATCTGAACGTAGAAACTCGCCCGATTACAACGGTATGTGTATTTTTTCCCTAGGCCATTCTGGTTAAGCGTTTGGAGCAGCAGAATTGCGAAAAATTTTTTGCATTCTCAACCATTTCTTGGCTTCAAACTCCCATATCTCGCGAACGGATTGACCTAACCCAAAAATTCCAATTGAATCTGAAAGTAGAAACTCGCCCGATTACAACGGTATGTGTATTTTTTCCCTAGGCCATTCTGGTTAAGCGTTTGGAGCAGCAGAATTGCGAAAAATTTTATGCCTTCTCAACCATTTCTTGGCTTCAAACTCCCATATCTCGCGAACGGATTGACCTAACCCAAAAATTCCTATTGCATCTGAAAGTCGAAACTCGCCCGATTACAACGGTATGTGTACTTTTTCCCTAGGCCATTCTGGTTAAGCGTTTGGAGCAGCAGAAGTGCGAAAGATTTGTTGTCTTCTCAACCATTTCTTAGCTTCAAACTCCCATATCTCGCGAACGGATTGACCTAACCCAAAAATTCCTGTTGCATCTGAAAGTAGAAACTCGCCCGATTACAACGGCATCTGTATTTTTTCCCTAGGCCATTCTGTTTAAGCGTTTGGAGCAGCAGAATTGCGAAAAATTTTTTGCCTTCTCAACCATTTCTTGGCTTCAAACTCCCATATCTCGCGAACGGATTGACCTAACCCAAAAATTCCTATTGCATCTGAAAGTAGAAACTCGCCCGATTACAAAGGTATGTGCATTTTTTCCCTAGGCCATTCTGGTTAAGCGTTTGGAGCAGCAGAATTGCGAACAATTTGTTGCCTTCTCAACCATTTCTTGGCTTCAAACTCCCATATCTCGCGAACGGATTGACCTAACCCAAAAATTCCTATTGCATCTGAAAGTCGAAACTCGCCCGATTACAGCGGTATGTGTATTTTTTCCCTAGGCCATTCTGGTTAAGCGTTTGGAGCAGCAGAAGTGCGAAATATTTGTCTTCTCAACCATTTCTTAGCTTCAAACTCCCATATCTCGCGAACGGATTGACCTAACCCAAAAATTCCTGTTGCATCTGAAAGTAGAAACTCGCCCGATTACAACGGTATCTGTATTTTTTCCATAGACCATTCTGTTTAAGCGTTTGGAGCAGTAGAATTGCGAAAAATTTTTTGCCTTCTCAACCATTTCTTGGCTTCAAACTCCCATATCTCGCGAACGGATTGACCTAACCCAAAAATTCCTATTGCATCTGAAAGTAGAAACTCGCCCGATTACAACGGTATGTGTATTTTTTCCCTAGGCCATTCTGGTTAAGCGTTTGGAGCAGCAGAATTGCGAAAAATTTCTTGCCTTCTCAACCATTTCTTGGCTTCAAACTCCCATATCTCGCGAACGGATTGACCTAACCCAAAAATTCCTATTGCATCTGAAAGTAGAAACTCGCCCGATTACAAAGGTATGTGCATTTTTTCCCTAGGCCATTCTGGTTAAGCGTTTGGAGCAGCAGAATTGCGAAAAATTTGTTGCCTTCTCAACCATTTCTTGGCTTCAAACTCCCATATCTCGCGAACGGATTGACCTAACCCAAAAATTCCTATTGCATCTGAAAGTAGAAACTCGCCCGATTACAACGGTATGTGTATTTTTTCCCTAGGCCATTCTGGTTAAGCGTTTGGAGCAGCAGAATTGCGAAAAATTTCTTGCCTTCTCAACCATTTCTTGGCTTCAAACTCCCATATCTCGCGAACGGATTGACCTAACCCAAAAATTCCTATTGCATCTGAAAGTAGAAACTCGCCCGATTACAACGGTATGTGTATTTTTTCCCTAGGCCATTCTGGTTAAGCGTTTGGAGCAGCAGAATTGCGAAAAATTTTTTGCCTTCTCAACCATTTCTTGGCTTCAAACTCCCATATCTCGCGAACGGATTGACCTAACCCAACAATTCCTGTAGCGTGTGGAAGTAGAGACTCGCCCGATTACAACGGTATGTGTATTTTTTCCCTAGGCCATTCTGGTTAAGCGTTTGGAGCAGCAGAATTGCGAAAAATTTTTTGCCTTCTCAACCATTTCTTGGCTTCAAACTCCCATATCTCGCGAACGGGTTGACCTAACCCAAAAATTCCTATTGCATCTGAAAGTAGAAACTCGCCCGATTACAACGGTATGTGTATTGTTACCCTAGACCATTCTGGTTAAGCGTTTGGATCAGCAGAAATGCGAAAAATTTTTTGCCTTCTCAACCATTTCTTGGCTTCAAACTCCCATATCTCGCGAACGGATTGACCTAACCCAAAAATTCCTATTGCATCTGAAAGTCGAAACTCGCCCGATTACAACGGTATGTGTATTTTTTCCCTAGGACATTCTGGTTAAGCGTTTGGAGCAGCAGAAGTGCGAAAGATTTGTTGTCTTCTCAACCATTTCTTAGCTTCAAACTCCCATATCTCGCGAACGGATTGTCCTAACCCAAAAATTCCTGTTGCATCTGAAAGTAGAAACTCGCCCGATTACAACGGTATCTGTATTTTTTCCCTAGGCCATTCTGTTTAGGCGTTTGGAGCAGCAGAATTGCGAAAAATTTTTTGCCTTCTCAACCATTTCTTGGCTTCAAACTCCCATATCTCGCGAATGGATTGACCTAACCCAAAAATTCCTATTGCATCTGAAGGTAGAAACTCGCCCGATTACAACGGTATGTGTATTTTTTCCCTAGGCCATTCTGGTTAAGCGTTTGGAGCAGCAGAATTGCGAAATATTTGTTGCCTTCTCAACTATTTCTTGCCTTCAAACTCCCATATCTCGCGAACGGATTGACCTAACCCAAAAATTCCTATTGCATCTGAAAGTCGAAACTCGCCCGATTACAACGGTATGTGTATTTTTTCCCTAGGCCATTCTGGTTAAGCGTTTGGAGCAGCAGAAGTGCGAAAGATTTGTTGTCTTCTCAACCATTTCTTAGATTCAAACTCCCATATCTCGCGAACGGATTGACATAACCCAAAAATTCCTGTTGCATCTGAAAGTAGAAACTCGCCCGATTACAACGGTATGTGTATTTTTTCCCTAGGCCATTCTGGTTAAGCGTTTGGAGCAGCAGAATTGCGAAAAATTTTTTGCCTTCTCAACCATTTCTTGGCTTCAAACTCCCATATCTCGCGAACGGATTGACCTAACCCAAAAATTCCTGTAGCGTCTGGATGTAGAGACTCGCCCGATTACAACGGTATGTGTATTTTTTCCCTAGGCCATTCTGGTTAAGCGTTTGGAGCAGCAGAATTGCGAAAAATTTTCTGCCTTCTCAACCATTTCTTAGCTTCAAACTCCCATATCTCGCGAACGGGTCGACCTAACCCAAAAATTCCTATTGCATCTGAAAGTAGAAACTCGCCCGATTACAACGGTATGTGTATTGTTACCCTAGACCATTCTGGTTAAGCGTTTGGATCAGCAGAAATGCGAAAAATTTTTTGCCTTCTCAACCATTTCTTGGCTTCAAACTCCCATATCTCGCGAACGGATTGACCTAACCCAAAAATTCCTATTGCATCTGAAAGTCGAAACTCGCCCGATTACAACGGTATGTGTATTTTTTCCCTAGGCCATTCTGGTTAAGCGTTTGGAGCAGCAGAAGTGCGAAAGATTTGTTGTCTTCTCAACCATTTCTTAGCTTCAAACTCCCATATCTCGCGAACGGATTGTCCTAACCCAAAAATTCCTGTTGCATCTGAAAGTAGAAACTCGCCCGATTACAACGGTATCTGTATTTTTTCCCTAGGCCATTCTGTTTAGGCGTTTGGAGCAGCAGAATTGCGAAAAATTTTTTGCCTTCTCAACCATTTCTTGGCTTCAAACTCCCATATCTCGCGAATGGATTGACCTAACCCAAAAATTCCTATTGCATCTGATAGTAGAAACTCGCCCGATTACAACGGTATGTGTATTTTTTCCCTAGGCCATTCTGGTTAAGCGTTTGGAGCAGCAGAATTGCGAAAAATTTGTTGCCTTCTCAACTATTTCTTGCCTTCAAACTCCCATATCTCGCGAACGGATTGACCTAACCCAAAAATTCCTATTGCATCTGAAAGTCGAAACTCGCCCGATTACAACGGTATGTGTATTTTTTCCCTAGGCCATTCTGGTTAAGCGTTTGGAGCAGCAGAAGTGCGAAAGATTTGTTGTCTTCTCAACCATTTCTTAGCTTCAAACTCCCATATCTCGCGAACGGATTGACCTAACCCAAAAATTCCTGTTGCATCTGAAAGTAGAAACTCGCCCGATTACAACGGTATCTGTATTTTTTCCCTAGGCCATTCTGTTTAAGCGTTTGGAGCAGCAGAATTGCGAAAAATTTTTTGCCTTCTCAACCATTTCTTGGCTTCAAACTCCCATATCTCGCGAACGGGTTGACCTAACCCAAAAATTCCTATTGCATCTGAAAATAGAAACTCGCCCGATTACAACGGTATGTGTATTGTTTCCCTAGACCAGTCTGGTTAAGCGTTTGGACCAGCAGAATTGCGAAAAATTTTTTGCCTTCTCAACCATTTCTTGGCTTCAAACTCCCATATCTCGCGAACGGATTGACCTAACCCAAAAATTCCTATTGCACCTGAAAGTAGAACCTCGCCCGATTACAGCGGTATGTGTATTTTTTCCCTAGGCCATTCTGGTTAAGCGTTTGGAGCAGCAGAATTGCGAAAAATTTGTTGCCTTCTCAACCATTTCTTGCCTTCAAACTCCCATATCTCGCCAACGGATTGACCTAACCCAAAAATTCCTATTGCATCTGAAAGTCGAAACTCGCCCGATTACAACGGTATGTGTATTTTTTCCCTAGGCCATTCTGGTTAAGCGTTTGGAGCAGCAGAAGTGCGAAAGATTTGTTGTCTTCTCAACCATTTCTTGGCTGCAAACTCCCATATCTCGCGAACGGATTGACCTAACACAAAAATTCCTATTGCATCTGAAAGTAGAAACTCGCCCGATTACAACAGTATGTGTATTTTTTCCATAGACCATTCTGGTTAAGCGTTTGGAGCAGCAGAATTGCGAAAAATTTGTTGCCTTCTCAACTATTTCTTGGCTGCAAACTCCCATATCTCGCGAACGGATTGACATAACCCAAAAATTCCTGTTGCATCTGAAAGTAGAAACTCGCCCGATTACAACGGTATCTGTATTTTTTCTATAGACCATTCTGTTTAAGCGTTTGGAGCAGTAGAATTGCGAAAAATTTTTTGCCTTCTCAACCATTTCTTGGCTTCAAACTCCCATATCTCGCGAACGGATTGACCTAACCCAAAAATTCCTATTGCATCTGAAAGTAGAAACTCGCCCGATTACAACGGTATGTGTATTTTTTCCCTAGGCCATTCTGGTTAAGCGTTTGGAGCAGCAGAATTGCGAAAAATTTCTTGCCTTCTCAACCATTTCTTGGCTTCAAACTCCCATATCTCGCGAACGGATTGACCTAACCCAAAAATTCCTATTGCATCTGAAAGTAGAAACTCGCCCGATTACAACGGTATGTGTATTTTTTCCCTAGGCCATTTTGTTTAAGCGTTTGGAGCAGCAGAATTGCGAAAAATTTTTTGCCTTCTCAACCATTTCTTGGCTTCAAACTCCCATATCTCGCGAACGGATTGACCTAACCCAAAAATTCCTATTGCATCTGAAAGTAGAAACTCGCCCGATTACAAAGGTATGTGCATTTTTTCCCTAGGCCATTCTGGTTAAGCGTTTGGAGCAGCAGAATTGCGAAAAATTTGTTGCCTTCTCAACCATTTCTTGGCTTCAAACTCCCATATCTCGCGAACGGATTGACCTAACCCAAAAATTCCTATTGCATCTGAAAGTAGAAACTCGCCCGATTACAACGGTATGTGTATTTTTTCCCTAGGCCATTCTGGTTAAGCGTTTGGAGCAGCAGAATTGCGAAAAATTTCTTGCCTTCTCAACCATTTCTTGGCTTCAAACTCCCATATCTCGCGAACGGATTGACCTAACCCAAAAATTCCTATTGCATCTGAAAGTAGAAACTCGCCCGATTACAACGGTATGTGTATTTTTTCCCTAGGCCATTCTGGTTAAGCGTTTGGAGCAGCAGAATTGCGAAAAATTTTTTGCCTTCTCAACCATTTCTTGGATTCAAACTCCCATATCTCGCGAACGGATTGACCTAACCCAAAAATTCCTGTAGCGTCTGGAAGTAGAGACTCGCCCGATTACAACGGTATGTGTATTTTTTCCCTAGGCCATTCTGGTTAAGCGTTTGGAGCAGCAGAATTGCGAAAAATTTTTTGCCTTCTCAACCATTTCTTGGATTCAAACTCCCATATCTCGCGAACGGGTTGACCTAACCCAAAAATTCCTATTGCATCTGAAAGTAGAAACTCGCCCGATTACAACGGTATGTGTATTGTTACCCTAGACCATTCTGGTTAAGCGTTTGGATCAGCAGAAATGCGAAAAATTTTTTGCCTTCTCAACCATTTCTTGGCTTCAAACTCCCATATCTCGCGAACGGATTGACCTATCCCAAAAATTCCTATTGCATCTGAAAGTCGAAACTCGCCCGATTACAACGGTATGTGTATTTTTTCCCTAGGCCATTCTGGTTAAGCGTTTGGAGCAGCAGAAGTGCGAAAGATTTGTTGTCTTCTCAACCATTTCTTAGCTTCAAACTCCCATATCTCGCGAACGGATTGTCCTAACCCAAAAATTCCTGTTGCATCTGAAAGTAGAAACTCGCCCGATTACAACGGTATCTGTATTTTTTCCCTAGGCCATTCTGTTTAGGCGTTTGGAGCAGCAGAATTGCGAAAAATTTTTTGCCTTCTCAACCATTTCTTGGCTTCAAACTCCCATATCTCGCGAATGGATTGACCTAACCCAAAAATTCCTATTGCATCTGAAAGTAGAAACTCGCCCGATTACAACGGTATGTGTATTTTTTCCCTAGGCCATTCTGGTTAAGCGTTTGGAGCAGCAGAATTGCGAAAAATTTGTTGCCTTCTCAACTATTTCTTGCCTTCAAACTCCCATATCTCGCGAACGGATTGACCTAACCCAAAAATTCCTTTTGCATCTGAAAGTCGAAACTCGCCCGATTACAACGGTATGTGTATTTTTTCCCTAGGCCATTCTGGTTAAGCGTTTGGAGCAGCAGAATTGCGAAAAATTTGTTGCCTTCTCAACTATTTCTTGCCTTCAAACTCCCATATCTCGCGAACGGATTGACCTAACCCAAAAATTCCTGTTGCATCTGAAAGTAGAAACTCGCCCGATTACAACGGTATGTGTATTTTTTCCCTAGGCCATTCTGGTTAAGCGTTTGGAGCAGCAGAATTGCGAAAAATTTTTTGCCTTCTCAACCATTTCTTGGCTTCAAACTCCCATATCTCGCGAACGGATTGACCTAACCCAAAAATTCCTGTAGCGTCTGGAAGTAGAGACTCGCCCGATTACAACGGTATGTGTATTTTTTCCCTAGGCCATTCTGGTTAAGCGTTTGGAGCAGCAGAATTGCGAAAAATTTTTTGCCTTCTCAACCATTTCTTGGCTTCAAACTCCCATATCTCGCGAACGGGTTGACCTAACCCAAAAATTCCTATTGCATCTGAAAGTAGAAACTCGCCCGATTACAACGGTATGTGTATTGTTACCCTAGACCATTCTGGTTAAGCGTTTGGATCAGCAGAAATGCGAAAAATTTTTTGCCTTCTCAACCATTTCTTGGCTTCAAACTCCCATATCTCGCGAACGGATTGACCTAACCCAAAAATTCCTATTGCATCTGAAAGTCGAAACTCGCCCGATTACAACGGTATGTGTATTTTTTCCCTAGGCCATTCTGGTTAAGCGTTTGGAGCAGCAGAAGTGCGAAAGATTTGTTGTCTTCTCAACCATTTCTTAGCTTCAAACTCCCATATCTCGCGAACGGATTGTCCTAACACAAAAATTCCTGTTGCATCTGAAAGTAGAAACTCGCCCGATTACAACGGTATCTGTATTTTTTCCCTAGGCCATTCTGTTTAGGCGTTTGGAGCAGCAGAATTGCGAAAAATTTTTTGCCTGCTCAACCATTTCTTGGCTTCAAACTCCCATATCTCGCGAATGGATTGACCTAACCCAAAAATTCCTATTGCATCTGAAATTAGAAACTCGCCCGATTACAACGGTATGTGTATTTTTTCCCTAGACCATTCTGGTTAAGCGTTTGGAGCAGCAGAAGTGCGAAAGATTTGTTGCCTTCTCAACCATTTCTTGGCTGCAAACTCCCATATCTCGCGAACGGATTGACCTAACACAAAAATTCCTATTGCATCTGAAAGTAGAAACTCGCCCGATTACAACAGTATGTGTATTTTTTCCATAGACCATTCTGGTTAAGCGTTTGGAGCAGCAGAATTGCGAAAAATTTGTTGCCTTCTCAACCATTTCTTGGCTGCAAACTCCCATATCTCGCGAACGGATTGACATAACCCAAAAATTCCTATTGCATCTGAAAGTCGAAACTCGCCCGATTACAACGGTATGTGTATTTTTTCCCTAGGCCATTCTGGTTAAGCGTTTGGAGCAGCAGAAGTGCGAAAGATTTGTTGTCTTCTCAACCATTTCTTAGCTTCAAAATCCCATATCTCGCGAACGGATTGACCTAACCCAAAAATTCCTGTTGCATCTGAAAGTAGAGACTCGCCCGATTACAACGGTATGTGTATTTTTTCCCTAGCCCATTCTGGTTAAGCGTTTGAAGCAGCAGAAGTGCGAAAGATTTGTTGTCTTCTCAACCATTTCTTAGCTTCAAACTCCCATATCTCGCGGACGGATTGACCTAACCCAAAAATTCCTGTTGCATCTGAAAGTAGAAACTCGCCCGATTACAACGGTATCTGTATTTTTTCCCTAGGCCATTCTGTTTAAGCATTTGGAGCAGCAGAATTGCGAAAATTTTTTTGCCTTCTTAACCATTTCTTGGCTTCAAACTCCCATATCTCGCGAATGGATTGACCTAACCCAAAAATTCCTATTGCATCTGAAAGTAGAAACTCGCCCGATTACAACGGTATGTGTATTTTTTCCCTAGGCCATTCTGGTTAAGCGTTTGGAGCAGCAGAATTGCGAAAAATTTTTTGCCTTCTCAACCATTTCTTGGATTCAAACTCCCATATCTCGCGAACGGATTGACCTAACCCAAAAATTCCTGTAGCGTCTGGAAGTAGAGACTCGCCCGATTACAACGGTATGTGTATTTTTTCCCTAGGACATTCTGGTTAAGCGTTTGGAGCAGCAGAATTGCGAAAAATTTTTTGCCTTCTCAACCACTTCTTGGCTTCAAACTCCCATATCTCGCGAACGGATTGACCTAACCCAAAAATTCCTATTGCATCTGAAAGTAGAAACTCGACCGATTACAACGGTATGTGTATTTTTTCCATAGACCATTCTGGTTAAGCGTTTGGAGCAGCAGAATTGCGAAAAATTTTTTGCCTTCTCAACCATTTCTTGGCTTCAAACTCCAATATCTCGCGAACGGATTGACCTAACACAAAAATTCCTATTGCATCTGAAAGTAGAAACTCGACCGATTACAACGGTATGTGTATTTTTTCCATAGACCATTCTGGTTAAGCGTTTGGAGCAGCAGAATTGCGAAAAATTTGTTGCCTTCTCAACCATTTCTTGGCTGCAAACTCTCATATCTCGCGAACGGATTGACATAACCCAAAAATTCCTATTGCATCTGAAAGTCGAAACTCGCCCGATTACAACGGTATGTGTATTTTTTCCCTAGGCCATTCTGGTTAAGCGTTTGGAGCAGCAGAAGTGCAAAAGATTTGTTGTCTTCTCAACCATTTCTTAGCTTCAAAATCCCATATCTCGCGAACGAATTAACCTAACCCAAAAATTCCTGTTGCATCTGAAAGTAGAAACTCGCCCGATTACAACGGTATCTGTATTTTTTCCCTAGGCCATTCTGGTTAAGCGTTTGGAGCAGCAGAAGTGCGAAAGATTTGTTGTCTTCTCAACCATTTCTTAACTTCAAACTCCCATATCTCGCGAACGGATTGACCTAACCCAAAAATTCCTATTGCATCTGAAAGTAGAAACTCGCCCGATTACAACGGTATGTGTATTTTTTCCCTAGGCCATTCTGGTTAAGCGTTTGGAGCAGCAGAATTGCGAAAAATTTCTTGCCTCCTCAACCATTTCTTGGCTTCAAACTCCCATATCTCGCGAACGGATTGACCTAACCCAAAAATTCCTAGTGCATCTGAAAGTAGAAACTCGCCCGATTACAACGGTATGTGAATTTTTTCCCTAGGCCATTCTGGTTAAGCGTTTGGAGCAGCGGAATTGCGAAAAATTTTTTGCCTTCTCAACCATTTCTTGGCTTCAAACTCCCATATCTCGCGAACGGATTGACCTAACCCAAAAATTCCAATTGCATCTGAAAGTACATCCTCGCCCGATTACAGCGGTATGTGTATTTTTTCCCTTGGCCTTTCTGGTTAAGCGTTTGGAGCAGCAGAATTGCGAAAAATTTTTTGCCTTCTCAACCATTTCTTGGCTTCAAACTCCCATATCTCGCGAACGGATTGACCTAACCCAAAAATTCCTGTAGCGTCTGGAAGTAGAGACTCGCCCGATTACAACGGTATGTGTATTTTTTCCCTAGGCCATTCTGGTTAAGCGTTTGGAGCAGCAGAATTGCGAAAAATTTTTTGCCTTCTCAACCATTTCTTGGCTTCAAACTCCCATATCTCGCGAACGGTATGACCTAACCCAAAAATTCCTATTGCATCTGAAAGCAGAAACTCGCCCGAGTACAACGGTATGTGTATTTTTTCCGTAGGCCATTCTGGTTAAGCGTTTGGAGCAGCAGAATTGCGAAAAATTTGTTGCCTTCTCAACCATTTCTTGGCTTCAAACTCCCATATCTCGCGAACGGATTGACCTAACCCAAAAATTCCTATTGCATCTGAAAGTCGAAACTCGCCCGATTACAACGGTATCTGTATTTTTTCCCTAGGCCATTCTCTTTAAGCGTTTGGAGCAGCAGAATTGCGAAAAATTTTTTGCCTTCTCAACCATTTCTTGGCTTCAAACTCCCATATCTCGCGAACGGATTGACCTAACCCAAAAATTCCTATTGCATCTGAAAGTAGAAGCTCGCCCGATTACAACGGAATGTGAATTTTTTCCCTAGGCCATTCTGGTTAAGCGTTTGGAGCAGCAGAATTGCGAAAAATTTTTTGCCTTCTCAACCATTTCTTGGCTTCAAACTCCCATATCTCGCGAACGGATTGACCTAACCCAAAAATTCCAATTGCATCTGAAAGTAGAACCTCGCCCGATTACAGCGGTATGTGTATTTTTTCCCTAGGCCTTTCTGGTTAAGCGTTTGGAGCAGCAGAATTGCGAAAAATTTTAAGCCTTCTCAACCATTTCTTGGATTCAAACTCCCATATCTCGCGAACGGATTGACCTAACCCAAAAATTCCTGTAGCGTCTGGAAGTAGAGACTCGCCCGATTACAACGGTATGTGTATTTTTTCCCTAGGCCATTCTGGTTAAGCGTTTGGAGCAGCAGAATTGCGAAAAATTTTTTGCCTTCTCAACCATTTCTTGGCTTCAAACTCCAATATCTCGCGAACGGATTGACCTAACACAAAAATTCCTATTGCATCTGAAAGTAGAAACTCGACCGATTACAACGGTATGTTTATTTTTTCCCTAGGCCATTCTGGTTAAGCGTTTGGAGCAGCAGAATTGCGATAAATTTTTTGCATTCTCAACCATTTCTTGGCTTCAAACTCCCATATCTCGCGAACGGATTGACCTAACCCAAAAATTCCTATTGCATCTGAAAGTCGAAACTCGCCCGATTACAACGGTATGTGTACTTTTTCCCTAGGCCATTCTGGTTAAGCGTTTGGAGCAGCAGAAGTGCGAAAGATTTGTTGTCTTCTCAACCATTTCTTAGCTTCAAACTCCCATATCTCGCGAACGGATTGACCTAACCCAAAAATTCCTGTTGCATCTGAAAGTAGAAACTCGCCCGATTACAACGGTATCTGTATTTTTTCCCTAGGCCATTCTGGTTAAGCGTTTGGAGCAGCAGAAGTGCGAAAGATTTGTTGTCTTCTCAACCATTTCTTAGCTTCAAACTACCATATCTCGCGAACGGATTGACCTAACCCAAAAATTCCTGTTGCATCTGAAAGTAGAGACTCGCCCGATTACAACGGTATGTGTATTTTTTCCCTAGGCCATTCTGGTTAAGCGTTTGGAGCAGCAGAATTGCGAAAAATTTTTTGCCTTCTCAACCATTTCTTGGCTTCAAACTCCCATATCTCGCGAACGGATTGACCTAACCCAAAAATTCCTATTGCATCTGAAAGTAGAAACTCGCCCGATTACAACGGTATGTGTATTTTTTCCCTAGGCCATACTGGTTAAGCGTTTGGAGCAGCAGAATTGCGAAAAATTTCGTGCATTCTCAACCATTTCTTGGCTTCAAACTCCCATATCTCGCGAACGGATTGACCTAACCCAAAAATTCCTATTGCATCTGAACGTAGAAACTCGCCCGATTACAACGGTATGTGTATTTTTTCCCTAGGCCATTCTGGTTAAGCGTTTGGAGCAGCAGAATTGCGAAAAATTTTTTGCATTCTCAACCATTTCTTGGCTTCAAACTCCCATATCTCGCGAACGGATTGACCTAACCTAAAAATTTCAATTGCATCTGAAAGTAGAAACTCGCCCGATTACAACGGTATCTGTATTTTTTCCCTAGGCCTATCTGGTTAAGCGTTTGGAGCAGCAGAATTGCGAAAAATTTTTTGCCTTCTCAACCATTTCTTGGCTTCAAACTCCCATATCTCTCGAACGGATTGACCTAACCCAAAAATTCCTATTGCATCTGAAAGTAGAAACTCGCCCGATTACAACGGTATGTGTATTTTTCCCTAGGCCATTCTGGTTAAGCGTTTGGAGCAGCAGAAGTGCGAAAAATTTCTTGCCTTCTCAACCATTTCTTGGCTTCAAACTCCCATATCTCGCGAACGGATTGACCTAACCCAAAAATTCCTATTGCATCTGAAAGTAGAAACTCGCCCGATTACAACGGTATGTGTATTTTTTCCCTAGGCCATACTGGTTAAGCGTTTGGAGCAGCAGAATTGCGAAAAATTTCTTGCATTCTCAACCATTTCTTGGCTTCAAACTCCCATATCTCGCGAACGGATTGACCTAACCCAAAAATTCCTATTGCATCTGAACGTAGAAACTCGCCCGATTACAACGGTATGTGTATTTTTTCCCTAGGCCATTCTGGTTAAGCGTTTGGAGCAGCAGAATTGCGAAAAATTTTTTGCATTCTCAACCATTTCTTGGCTTCAAACTCCCATATCTCGCGAACGGATTGACCTAACCCAAAAATTCCAATTGCATCTGAAAGTAGAAACTCGCCCGATTACAACGGTATGTGTATTTTTTCCCTAGGCCATTCTGGTTAAGCGTTTGGAGCAGCAGAATTGCGAAAAATTTTTTGCCTTCTCAACCATTTCTTGGCTTCAAACTCCCATATCTCGCGAACGGATTGACCTAACCCAAAAATTCCTATTGCATCTGAAAGTCGAAACACGCCCGATTACAACGGTATGTGTACTTTTTCCCTAGGCCATTCTGGTTAAGCGTTTGGTGCAGCAGAATTGCGAAAGATTTGTTGTCTTCTCAACCATTTCTTAGCTTCAAACTCCCATATCTCGCGAACGGATTGACCTAACCCAAAAATTCCTGTTGCATCTGAAAGTAGAGACTCGCCCGATTACAACGGTATGTGTATTTTTTCCCTAGGCCATTCTGGTTAAGCGTTTGGAGCAGCAGAATTGCGAAAAATTTTTTGCCTTCTCAACCATTTCTTGGCTTCAAACTCCCATATCTCGCGAACGGATTGACCTAACCCAAAAATTCCTATTGCATCTGAAAGTAGAAACTCGCCCGATTACAACGGTATGTGTATTTTTTCCCTAGGCCATACTGGTTAAGCGTTTGGAGCAGCAGAATTGCGAAAAATTTCGTGCATTCTCAACCATTTCTTGGCTTCAAACTCCCATATCTCGCGAACGGATTGACCTAACCCAAAAATTCCTATTGCATCTGAACGTAGAAACTCGCCCGATTACAACGGTATGTGTATTTTTTCCCTAGGCCATTCTGGTTAAGCGTTTGGAGCAGCAGAATTGCGAAAAATTTTTTGCATTCTCAACCATTTCTTGGCTTCAAACTCCCATATCTCGCGAACGGATTGACCTAACCTAAAAATTTCAATTGCATCTGAAAGTAGAAACTCGCCCGATTACAACGGTATCTGTATTTTTTCCCTAGGCCTATCTGGTTAAGCGTTTGGAGCAGCAGAATTGCGAAAAATTTTTTGCCTTCTCAACCATTTCTTGGCTTCAAACTCCCATATCTCTCGAACGGATTGACCTAACCCAAAAATTCCTATTGCATCTGAAAGTAGAAACTCGCCCGATTACAACGGTATGTGTATTTTTCCCTAGGCCATTCTGGTTAAGCGTTTGGAGCAGCAGAAGTGCGAAAAATTTCTTGCCTTCTCAACCATTTCTTGGCTTCAAACTCCCATATCTCGCGAACGGATTGACCTAACCCAAAAATTCCTATTGCATCTGAAAGTAGAAACTCGCCCGATTACAACGGTATGTGTATTTTTTCCCTAGGCCATACTGGTTAAGCGTTTGGAGCAGCAGAATTGCGAAAAATTTCTTGCATTCTCAACCATTTCTTGGCTTCAAACTCCCATATCTCGCGAACGGATTGACCTAACCCAAAAATTCCTATTGCATCTGAACGTAGAAACTCGCCCGATTACAACGGTATGTGTATTTTTTCCCTAGGCCATTCTGGTTAAGCGTTTGGAGCAGCAGAATTGCGAAAAATTTTTTGCATTCTCAACCATTTCTTGGCTTCAAACTCCCATATCTCGCGAACGGATTGACCTAACCCAAAAATTCCAATTGCATCTGAAAGTAGAAACTCGCCCGATTACAACGGTATGTGTATTTTTTCCCTAGGCCATTCTGGTTAAGCGTTTGGAGCAGCAGAATTGCGAAAAATTTTTTGCCTTCTCAACCATTTCTTGGCTTCAAACTCCCATATCTCGCGAACGGATTGACCTAACCCAAAAATTCCTATTGCATCTGAAAGTCGAAACACGCCCGATTACAACGGTATGTGTACTTTTTCCCTAGGCCATTCTGGTTAAGCGTTTGGTGCAGCAGAATTGCGAAAGATTTGTTGTCTTCTCAACCATTTCTTAGCTTCAAACTCCCATATCTCGCGAACGGATTGACCTAACCCAAAAATTCCTGTTGCATCTGAAAGTAGAAACTCGCCCGATTACAACGGTATCTGTATTTTTTCCCTAGGCCATTCTGTTTAAGCGTTTGGAGCAGCAGAATTGCGAAAAATTTTTTGCCTTCTCAACCATTTCTTGGCTTCAAACTCCCATATCTCGCGAACGGATTGATCTAACCCAAAAATTCCTATTGCATGTGAAAGTAGAAACTCGCCCGATTACAAAGGTATGTGCATTTTTTCCCTAGGCCATTCTGGTTAAGCGTTTGGAGCAGCAGAATTGCGAAAAATTTGTTGCCTTCTCAACCATTTCTTGGCTTCAAACTCCCATATCTCGCGAACGGATTGACCTAACCCAAAAATTCCTATTGCATCTGAAAGTCGAAACTCGCCCGATTACAGCGGTATGTGTATTTTTTCCCTAGGCCATTCTGGTTAAGCGTTTGGAGCAGCAGAAGTGCGAAAGATTTGTCTTCTCAACCATTTCTTAGCTTCAAACTCCCATATCTCGCGAACGGATTGACCTAACCCAAAAATTCCTGTTGCATCTGAAAGTAGAAACTCGCCCGATTACAACGGTATCTGTATTTTTTCCCTAGACCATTCTGTTTAAGCGTTTGGAGCAGTAGAATTGCGAAAAATTTTTTGCCTTCTCAACCATTTCTTGGCTTCAAACTCCCATATCTCGCGAACGGATTGACCTAACCCAAAAATTCCTATTGCATCTGAAAGTAGAAACTCGCCCGATTACAACGGTATGTGTATTTTTTCCCTAGGCCATTCTGGTTAAGCGTTTGGAGCAGCAGAATTGCGAAAAATTTCTTGCCTTCTCAACCATTTCTTGGCTTCAAACTCCCATATCTCGCGAACGGATTGACCTAACCCAAAAATTCCTATTGCATCTGAAAGTAGAAACTCGCCCGATTACAACGGTATGTGTATTTTTTCCCTAGGCCATTCTGTTTAAGCGTTTGGAGCAGCAGAATTGCGAAAAATTTTTTGCCTTCTCAACCATTTCTTGGCTTCAAACTCCCATATCTCGCGAACGGATTGACCTAACCCAAAAATTCCTATTGCATCTGAAAGTAGAAACTCGCCCGATTACAAAGGTATGTGCATTTTTTCCCTAGGCCATTCTGGTTAAGCGTTTGGAGCAGCAGAATTGCGAAAAATTTGTTGCCTTCTCAACCATTTCTTGGCTTCAAACTCCCATATCTCGCGAACGGATTGACCTAACCCAAAAATTCCTATTGCATCTGAAAGTAGAAACTCGCCCGATTACAACGGTATGTGTATTTTTTCCCTAGGCCATACTGGTTAAGCGTTTGGAGCAGCAGAATTGCGAAAAATTTCTTGCATTCTCAACCATTTCTTGGCTTCAAACTCCCATATCTCGCGAACGGATTGACCTAACCCAAAAATTCCTATTGCATCTGAACGTAGAAACTCGCCCGATTACAACGGTATGTGTATTTTTTCCCTAGGCCAATCTGGTTAAGCGTTTGGAGCAGCAGAATTGCGAAAAATTTTTTGCCTTCTCAACCATTTCTTGGCTTCAAACTCCCATATCTCTCGAACGGATTGACCTAACCCAAAAATTCCTATTGCATCTGAAAGTAGAAACTCGCCCGATTACAACGGTATTTGTATTTTTTCCCTAGGCCATTCTGGTTAAGCGTTTGGAGCAGCAGAATTGCGAAAAATTTGTTGCCTTCTCAACCATTTCTTGGCTTCAAACTCCCAAATCTCGCGAACGGATTGACCTAACCCAAAAATTCCTATTGCATCTGAAAGTCGAAACTCGCCCGATTACAACTTTATGTGTATTTTTTCCCTTGGCCATTCTGGTTAAGCGTTTGGAGCAGCAGAAGTGCGAAAGATTTGTTGTCTTCTCAACCATTTCTTAGCTTCAAACTCCCATATCTCGCGAACGGATTGACCTAACCCAAAAATTCCTGTTGCATCTGAAAGTAGAAACTCGCCCGATTACAACGGTATCTGTATTTTTTCCTTAGGCCATTCTGTTTAAGCGTTTGGAGCAGCAGAATTGCGAAAAATTTTTTGCCTTCTCAACCATTTCTTGGCTTCAAACTCCCATATCTCGCGAACGGATTGACCTAACCCAAAAATTCCTATTGCATCTGAAAGTCGAAACTCGCCCGATTACAACGGTATGTGTATTTTTTCCCTAGGCCATTCTGGTTAAGCGTTTGGAGCAGCAGAAGTGCGAAAAATTTGTTGCCTTCTCAACCATTTCTTGGCTTCAAACTCCCATATCTCGCGATCGGATTGACCTAACCCAAAAGTTCCTATTGCATCTGAAAGTCGAAACTCGCCCGATTACAACGGTATGTGTATTTTTTCCCTAGGCCATTCTGGTTAAGCGTTTGGAGCAGCAGAAGTGCGAAAGATTTGTTGTCTTCTCAACCATTTCTTAGCTTCAAACTCCCATATCTCGCGAACGGATTGACCTAACCCAAAAATTCCTATTGCATCTGAAAGTAGAAACTCGCCCGATTACAACGGTATGTGTATTTTTTCCCTAGGCCATACTGGTTAAGCGTTTGGAGCAGCAGAATTGCGAAAAATTTCTTGCATTCTCAACCATTTCTTGGCTTCAAACTCCCATATCTCGCGAACGGATTGACCTAACCCAAAAATTCCTATTGCATCTGAACGTAGAAACTCGCCCGATTACAACGGTATTTGCATTTTTTCCCTAGGCCATTCTGGTTACGCGTTTGGAGCAGCAGAATTGCGAAAAATTTTTTGCATTCTCAACCATTTCTTGGCTTCAAACTCCCATATCTCGCGAACGGATTGACCTAACCCAAAAATTCCAATTGCATCTGAAAGTAGAAACTCGCCCGATTACAACGGTGTGTGTATTTTTTCCCTAGGCCATTCTGGTTAAGCGTTTGGAGCAGCAGAATTGCGAAAAATTTTTTGCCTTCTCAACCATTTCTTGGCTTCAAACTCCCATATCTCGCGAACGGATTGACCTAACCCAAAAATTCCTATTGCATCTGAAAGTAGAAACTAGCCCGATTACAACGGTATGTGTATTTTTTCCCTAGGCCATACTGGTTAAGCGTTTGGAGCAGCAGAATTGCGAAAAATTTCTTGCATTCTCAACCATTTCTTGGCTTAAACTCCCATATCTCGCGAACGGATTGACCTAACCCAAAAATTCCTATTGCATCTGAACGTAGAAACTCGCCCGATTACAACGATATGTGTATTTTTTCCCTAGGCCATTCTGGTTAAGCGTTTGGAGCAGCAGAATTGCGAAAAATTTTTTGCATTCTCAACCATTTCTTGGCTTCAAACTCTCATATCTCGCGAACGGATTGACCTAACCCAAAAATTCCAATTGCATCTGAAAGTAGAAACTCGCCCGATTACAACGGTATCTGTATTTTTTCCCTAGGCCAATCTGGTTAAGCGTTTGGAGCAGCAGAATTGCGAAAAATTTTTTGCCTTCTCAACCATTTCTTGGCTTCAAACTCCCATATCTCTCGAACGGATTGACCTAACCCAAAAATTCCTATTGCATCTGAAAGTCGAAACTCGCCCGATTACAACGGTATGTGTATTTTTTCCCTAGGCCATTCTGTTTAAGCGTTTGGAGCAGCAGAATAGCGAAAAATTTTTTGCCTTCTCAACCATTTCTTGGCTTCAAACTCCCATATCTCGCGAACGGATTGACCTCATCCAAAAATTCCTATTGCATCTGAAAGTAGAAACTCGCCCGATTACAAAGGTATGTGCATTTTTTCCCTAGGCCATTCTGGTTAAGCGTTTGGAGCAGCAGAATTGCGAAAAATTTGTTGCCTTCTCAACCATTTCTTGGCTTCAAACTCCCATATCTCGCGAACGGATTGACCTAATCCAAAAATTCCTATTGCATCTGAAAGTAGAAACTCGCCCGATTACAACGGTATGTGTATTTTTTCCCTAGGCCATACTGGTTAAGCGTTTGGAGCAGCAGAATTGCGAAAAATTTCTTGCATTCTCAACCATTTCTTGGCTTCAAACTCCCATATCTCGCGAACGGATTGACCTAACCCAAAAATTCCTATTGCATCTGAACGTAGAAACTCGCCCGATTACAACGGTATGTGTATTTTTTCCCTAGGCCATTCTGGTTAAGCGTTTGGAGCAGCAGAATTGCGAAAAATTGTTTGCATTCTCAACCATTTCTTGGCTTCAAACTCTCATATCTCGCGAACGGATTGACCTAACCCAAAAATTCCAATTGCATCTGAAAGTAGAAACTCGCCCGATTACAACGGTATCTGTATTTTTTCCCTAGGCCATTCTGGTTAAGCGTTTGGAGCAGCAGAATTGCGAAAAATTTGTTGCCTTCTCAACCATTTCTTGGCTTCAAACTCCCATATCTCGCGAACGGATTGACCTAACCCAAAAATTACTATTGCATCTGAAAGTCGAAACTCGCCCGATTACAACGGTATGTGTATTTTTTCCCTAGGCCATTCTGGTTAAGCGTTTGGAGCAGCAGAAGTGCGAAAGATTTGTTGTCTTCTCAACCATTTCTTAGCTTCAAACTCCCATATCTCGCGAACGGATTGACCTAACCCAAAAATTCCTGTTGCATCTGAAAGTAGAAACTCGCCCGATTACAACGGTATCTGTATTTTTTCCTTAGGCCATTCTGTTTAAGCGTTTGGAGCAGCAGAATTGCGAAAAATTTTTTGACTTCTCAACCATTTCTTGGCTTCAAACTCCCATATCTCGCGAACGGATTGACCTAACCCAAAAATTCCTATTGCATTTGAAAGTAGAAACTCGCCCGATTACAACGGTATGTGTATTTTTTCCCTAGGCCATACTGGTTAAGCGTTTGGAGCAGCAGAATTGCGAAAAATTTCTTGCATTCTCAACCATTTCTTGGCTTCAAACTCCCATATCTCGCGAACGGATTGACCTAACCCAAAAATTCCTATTGCATCTGAACGTAGAAACTCGCCCGATTACAACGGTATGTGTATTTTTTCCCTAGGCCATTCTGGCTAAGCGTTTGGAGCAGCAGAATTGCGAAAAATTGTTTGCATTCTCAACCATTTCTTGGCTTCAAACTCTCATATCTCG